>NC_081147.1:25643003-25943003 GCF_958295425.1 Solea solea
GTCGCCCAACTGTCCCTTACACACCCCACACTGAAGACACAGAAACAGAGGTTTTAATATTAATAATTCATTATTCACGTGTTACTGCAGGTACATCTTTATTTTTAACAAAAAAAGTAAGGATAAATCTTCAATTTTACACACAGGGTTCTATGTTTATTTATTTACCATTAAGGTTTCATATAATCTAGTCTTGTTCTTAAGTGCACTGTAAAACTGTACCGTGTTATGTTGTTTCAAGTAAAAGTCACATCTGTCATATTTATACATATTTAGTGCTCTGTTAAATCATACCATCAAAGGGTGAGCTTTTATGATCTATAATGAGCATCTGCATCGGTCAAAATCACTGGATCTGATATGAGAAAAAAGAAAATCCAATGAAAAAAAAAAAAGTCATGTGAGCTAAAAGTGTCGCTTATTTTAAGATAAAAGAAGAAAAAGCAAAACAGATGCGTTTCATTTTGTATAATTCTCACATCAGCACCAGACGATAACTCAAGGCTGTGATATCAGTGTCTGTATCAGACATGAACATGTGATCATCTAGAAGCAACAGCAGCAGCAGCAGGAGGAGGAAGCAGATTATTTATTACTGTTTTAATCATTGATCCTATCGCGGGGGATCTTTGTGTTTACAAAACATTCTGCTGATACTAATGTGGTGCCGATATTATGATGCATCCTCAGACTCAACTTTTGACATATGAACATTCTTATATGGACGTTTTAATGTAGCTCTAATACAGTTATTCCAAAAATGTGGGCTACAGCCCTCTGCTGGCCTGTGTAGGTACTACAGGAGGCGGTGTCATAAAATTAACCAACGTAAAGGTTTTAAATGATCAGTTTTGTAATTGAGGTTTGAATAACCATAAAATATTCATTATTTATATTAAAACAAGTTTTGTTTTTTTACGTTAAATTTATAGAACTGGTTTGTTTTGTATTATATGTTTGGAAAAAACAAGTTAAACTTGTAAATTGTGCATTAACACCTTCAGAATGAAGTCAATTCAATGAGTGGAAACGTTATTTTCCACCTGTTATGACATAAAACAAGGCCAAAGCATTCATTCACATTTAAGAACGACTGCTCTGATAAATGATGATAAAATCACATTTCTGATAAAGTCAGAAAGAGTCCATGTGAGAAGAGAGCAGGAAAAGAGTGAATGCTCCTCCCCTCACATTGTCCTCCTCCTCCTCCTCCTGCTGCTGCTGCTGCTGCTACTAACACGTGACTCAAGCAGCCTCTCAACAGTGGAACGTCTGGAAAATGTCTGAACCCGATTGTCAAGAGTTCATTTTAGTTGTTGTCACTCACCTTAAAGCATTGAATGTGGAAGTAGAGGCTGAGAGTTTCTATGATCATCGCGGCACCTTTTCCTAACGGCTGCCCACAGCTGGAGCAAAGCTTCTTCCCACTGACAGACCTGCAGAGGAAGCACACACACACACACACACACACACACACACAGTGAATAGTTAGAGTAAAGCATGTGTTTGTATTGCAGCATATGATGAACACAATAACAATCCAGCTGATACTGATGACCTTCATTTTGAAAGCCCTTCACACCATCACACTTTCAGTGGATGATCACTAATTCAATCACAAATATTTACAAAAGAACTTTTACCAGAAATACTCGGATGTTTAGAGGCTTTACACATAAACACCAAGTTAATAAAACTTTGAGGATTATTCGAGAAATTGCAGTTTATCATAATAAATCACCTTTACTTCATATTCTGTATCGTTTATACAACAGAGGTGTTTTGCTCAAGTCAACACATTTTGTGTAAATGATTTATTATTAACTAAATTTAATTTAAGAAAAAAAATCTGACAATAAAACCTGGCAACAGAAATCTGCCACCGACTTCCAAAGATCAGTTTCACTCGATCTTAACTAAAAATCAATAAATAATCTACTATCTTTGTTCATCAGTTTAAAATGGTTTAAAAGCCTCTTGATGTTGTTTGTAACGCTCTGATGTGATGTCAACTAGCTGATGAAGATCAAATAATCTTTTAATACTTTTAAATTTGTAGCTTTTATTCTAACGTATTGTTCTTATGTAGATGAGGGAGATTAGAAACCAAATAAAAAAGTAAAATAAACTCCATGAAGGTTGGTGTTTACTGTGGTGCATGTTATGATACGAGTGGAGAGCAAAGCAGAAAATGACAGTGCAGAAATGAGGAGCCGCCTCCTCCTCCTCCTCCTCCTCCTCCTCCTCTCTTGTTTCCCTGTGGACTGTTTGTGATGCAGTACCTGTTCGGTGATGGAGGCAGTGAGTCTGCAGTGGGTGGACATGCTGCAGGAGGCTTTGATGAGCTGCGGCTCATGTTATTATCAACGGGACCAGCCCTGGAAATGGATAGCAACATGCAACATGATGATGATGATGATGGTGGTGGTGACTCATACATACAGAGACACAATTGGCTGCTGGGAGTCGAGACGTGAACCAATCAGAGCCACCGGTGAACTCAGAGATCGACTGAAAATCTAATCTCACTTTATTCTTTTACAATCTCGTCTTTCTCACCATTTATTATACGAGTTAGGTTTCAAACACTGTTTTCCACTGTTGTGGAGCAGAGTCACTTCATACTGTGATTGTGGACAATGAGGGAGAACTACATGGACGAGATGCCACCTGCTGGCCAAACAAGGAAAGTGACGTTATCTGCACCAAGGAGAATTTCTTTGTTTAGTTGCGTCTGTCAGCAGCATCACTCTAAAACTACTGAACAGATTCTTTTTTGAAATCATTTGAATTCACGGAGGTTTGGGTAGTGACGCAAAGAAAATCCTGCTAATTATGAAATATAATTTACAGTAAAATGGCAAAGAATTTCATGCATGCAATGAGTACAACAATATAACTTAAGACTCCTTCACTTTAAGTCTAATATTTACTATAATTAATGACATAATTACACAGACGGAGACTGACAAACTAAGAGTTTCAGTGCAGGGTCTGAGCCGCAGTGTTTTTACTGTCATTAATGGCAGTTTGTCAGTAAATTACACACTGTTTATTTGTAAAAGTAAGCTCATATCTGATAAATAAGAGGGACTGATTTTAAAATGGCTGATGACTCCTCTTCCTCACTCACACAAACACACACACACACACACACACACACACACACACACCTCCTCTCTCCTGCAGGCCGGCCGGCCTTGTTGCCGTCCGCCGTCAGATCTGGATGTTTCTTCACAGGAGTGGAGGGCTTCATGTGAGGAGCTTTTTGGCCGTTGTGCAGACTGTGAGCGAGTGTTTCCTGCTGACTGCTGCTCTGACTCACTAAGCTGAGGAGAGACAATGAGTCTGTCGTCATTAATCAGCTGTAAAATACAAACAAACATCAAACACCGTGAATTTCCCGTCTTTGACACACTTCACTAACTAGTTCCTCGTGAGTGTGGGAGTGTCTCTTCGCTGTTCTTCACTGTGGATCAGAACGTGTTGTGAAAAATGCAACATTGACTGATTCAGTGCAGAGTTCGCCAACCTTCTGCCTGTTTTCATGCTGTCATCAGCTGTGCTGATGTCACTGGTTCTGTCGTTCTCCCTCCGTCTCCCCTCCACGCTCTCCACACTCGCCCTCTGCACCAGGCAACGAGACACAGGTGAGAGTTAGACGAACTTACAGAGAATCATGACGATCATGGACGTAACAAAAGGAAGTGTAGGAAAACTGAGCAGTTATTCACCGACTGCCTCTCCAGCAGTTCCTGTTTGCGTTCCCAGTCGGCCAGAGAGCGGACGATGGTGTCGTGGGGCTCGGCGGTGGACGAGAGCTCGCCGCGGCTGGGGGACGGCAGAGCCGAGGAGCGAGGAGTGAGAGGCGCCACGGTCTCCTCCAGTATCCTACGCTCCTGTTTGATGGGAAACACATGTGTGACTTAACAATGTCTATCAAGTTAGTCGTTTCATTTCATCGAGCTTTACTTGTAAGTCAAAAAACTCATGTGTTGTACATTAATGCTGCAAACACACACACACACCTCCTCATGGTACTTCCTCTCCTCCTCCGCCACCTCCCTTTGTGCTTTCTCCCACTCTTCCTTCAGTTTCTCCTGCTCGCGCCGGTACTTCTCCTGTTACCATGGCGACAGACACATGACATGCAGCCAGAGCCTCAACAGGCAGGAAGGAAAACTAAACTGCCTGCAGGTGGATGTTTATCAGAGATGATCCGCAGATTTTACAAGGCTGCAATCCCACAACCAGACTACATCAGATGGATGAGAGATGCTTTTAATGTGTTATCTGAGTATAAAGTCAGTACAAAGGCTCATGGTTTCTCTGTTATTGCTAAACACAAATGCTTACTGGGGATAAAAAGCAAACAAACACGACAAGAAGCAGGCGAAAGGCTGAGAACATGCAGAGACTGCTGGGCACAGGGTTCCAACACAACTTACAACCTTTACATTAACTTTAGGTGGTTACTTCATAGAATAAAGGGCATTTGGCACTTATGAGATTTGTTTTTCTTTCTCCACAGTTGTGTGTGTGAACCCCGAAAAGAGGACAAAAGATAAATATCAAGATAAAATCAAAGATAAATGAATTAAAGTGAAAGTAGCACTGGCAGGACAGATGACAGAGCAAGCACAGAGACAGCGTGTTGTAAACCAGGGAACAAGAACATTAATGCACCAGACATTCATCCATTCTAGTGCATCTCATTTCAAACAGTCAACTGCAACCACTTCTCCCCATCACTGCTCTGCTCCGAGTGCATTTATCAAGACGCTGCAGAGGGGCCGAGTTTGTCATAAATGGATCCAGTAAGTGCTTTGGACCTGAGATGCACCTCTGATTGGCTGAGGAGGGAGAGGGTGATTTGGGCAACAGCAACAACAGCAGCAGCAGCGACATGGGACAGAATCCTCATCTGTGTGTGTGTGTTTGCATCTGATGGGGAGAAAAAAAAAAGGTTCTTCCACTGCACAACATTCCCCTCTAGTGGTCAAAGTGTGCACTGGAGTAGCTGGGATGTGTCTTCAGGGGAGGATGTGCTCAACAAAGACACATATGGAGGCAAGCTTTACAAGAAAGCAATGAATAGTTAGAGTAAGATGAGCAGCAGGTCAGCGACTGCTACACAGAAGCTTGGTGTTTTAAATTCTCTGCAATCAGAGGATTTTTAAGATGTTTGCAGTTGCAGTTTAAAAGACATCATCAGTAAATGCACATGTTAAATCTATGTAAACTGAAAAGTTCAAGACCATCATAAAAAATCTATTTCATCTCTTTTTCAGAGTGAAATATAATCAGTGAAAACAGAAAGTTGCTCCATGTTGGACTTTAAAAAGAGCGAGAACTACGGTAAAGAGTATTACTGTAATGTGTCATGTGACTCAGCCTAGTGTGTTTTCATAATAAACCCAGCACTGTAAAAATACTCTTACACTCAGTTCCAAGTGTGCGCTGCCAAATCATTTGCTGTTGATTTCATTACGACGTTGATTATTAAGCCAATTATCTTTAGTTGCTACGATGCGATGCAGTCAAATCAAAAGTCACTTCAGCATCAAATCCTCACAGTGCTGGTGCCTTGCTCTACCCATTGTGCTCCACAGGGAGTCGAACGCGCAACCTTGCAGCAGTCTCATGCGCCATGCTTCACCCTCTGAGGTGAACTGTGTACCTGCAGCATGCGCTCCTGCTCTTGCTGCCACCTTTCCTGACGCTTTCGCTCCTCATCCGGGTCCCAAGACCAGCGGTCGGCCCGCCTGGTCTGAGGCAACACCGGCACTGACACCTGATAACACCCCCGAGACACACACACACACACAGAAACACACACACACACATATACACATGCACACAATAAAACACACACACCGCTCAGAAATAAACATGCACATGTTCACACACACACACACACACACAGGAAAAGAAGAAGAGAAGAGAGGAGACAGGAATAGTTGGTCTACCACAACAGCACAACTCCAATTCTAGCCAAACGACTCCTACTAAGAAGAGAGCAGACAGACAGAGAGAGAGAGAGACAGAGAGACAGACAGAGAGAGAGAGATGAGCTCTAATGAAAACAGAAGCAGTTTCGGCCGCCGTCGTCGTTCATGCTACATCGACAGCTCTGTGATGACGTCGGCCCTGAATCTGTGACTCTGACTATCTTTGAGACAAGATTATAGGGAGTGTTTCTAAAATAAGAGTTTGTGCTTAAAACTCTTGCAAAGCCCCTTAAAACGTTTACCTGTAGGGTCATAGAATTACATTGTTTGTCCAGTTAAAGTAAAGTGTATCGGTGAAGTTGCATGTTGCAGATAAATTCACAAAAATGTGGTGGTCCAAAATCATGTCAGCTCCTGATCATTGAATCATTTAAACACACTGGACTTTCAAGTATTGAAGTTTCAGTAACAACGCAGGAGAAGTGAGACATTTTAATCGAGAAATGATTTTACTCACGCTTCCACGGCGTTCCTTTTCCACCTCTCCTGTAAAGTAAACGATAAGACACAGTATCAGTAAAAATATGATTTAACAGAGACTTGTATTCAGATAAGGGCAAATATTCTGGGAGAATGAAATGCTGAGTTGTGGTTTGAGAACCTGAGGAAAGATGAAGAGAGGACGAAACAGAGCAGACGAGGACAAACACAACCAGTCCACCAGAAGCAGTCATTTACGTAGCCGTCTTTTGTCCTTTTATCTACTAAACTGTAGTTTAAATTGTAACTTTTCTTCTGATCAAGTCCAGTATATGTATGTGGATTTCTGGCTTTTTCAGGCCAGTATATTCTGGCTTTTGGTAGAAAGGCAACACATATGAAGCATGTTGATCATACAGTTGATGACAAGTTAAAGAGATCATACAGTTTTATCACTTTTTCATGTCCAGTATCATCAATAAGATCTATTCATACTGATATCAGTCCAATAAAGTAATTTTACACCTTGTAAGTATGAAGCTGTTAACAACAGGAGATGATGCTGATGCATTTACCATCTAACCCACAGCAGCTCACAACATGACTCAGCTAAAATGCAGTTTGTTTGTTTTTGGATTGGATTGTTTGTATTTTTATCTGCCCAACATCCGAGCCAGTGATTTTTACTAGTATCAGACTGATACCAATATTAATTATCGTGCTGAAATTTAGATTTCTTATCCATCTGTGTGAAGATTTCTGATTAAACTGATACTAAAACAAATGAAATCAAAGCTAGGGTTGGTAATTTTTTGCTGAAACAAATACAGGTCTGAACACACACTTATTTTTCAGGAGCAGAGCTTTGATTCCTTCTCTCCTCTCAACTGTTCTTCCACACTCACGCCCACAGACAGACAGTCAGACAGACACACATACAGTCAGACTCACTAAAAACCTACAGAGATTCAGTCGGGTGTTTATTTGATTGTAGACCGGCTCCCTCTGTAGACCATTATTACCAACCTTAGCTTTAATGATTTAATGCCAGTTTTGAAGGTTCAGTGTGTAACATTTAAGAGGCTTTATTGGTGGGAATCAAACACACAACTAGTGTATAATTGATTTAAAATAATAATTATTTCTTATTTTGTAACATCAGTTTAGTCAAAGGTCTTGGTTGGAAGTGAAGCTTAGTGCACAAACAAAGAACAACATCCGTTTTGGTTTGTGAAGGCCACCGTACTTCCCTGATGTGTGTGGGAAAAGGCAGGGGTCACTAATTCTTACACACTGGACCTTTAAAGTCACACATATATCTCTATAAGAACACCTGAGATCATTCTTTTAATGATATTTAGAGAAATGAGTCGAGGACAAAGTGGACAAAGACGTGACTGAGGTGCTGCTGTGTGCATCTGCACGGGGACGTAAACAGAAGCTCCACCGATGAGCGAGAGGTTTTACCTGGTGGAGCGAAGAACTCGCAGCGTAACTTAGGGTTGCTGGTTGCCAACGGCGACCTGACAGTGTTTGCAAGCTCTAAGGCGAAATAAAAAAAAAATAAAATATGCAAGTGAGGGCAAAAGAGAGAGCGGGACGGAAGGGAGGGAGGAAAGAAAGGGGGAAGGAAGTGATGATTGAAAGAATTAGAGAGGTCCATCAGACTGAGGTCAATCACTTTTTAGGTTGTTTATCTTAAATCTACCTGCTGTTCTTGTATTTACATTGTTTTTGTGTACTGATGTAGTTGTTGTACTTGTGGACAAACCCTTGTGTGTATGTGTTGATGATCCTGGGTCATTAGACTCATTTGATCATTTTATTCTTGTTTGTTTAAATATTTGTTAGCCTCTTGAAAACAAGACAGTACATTTTTGGTTGTTCATACTCTTATTAGTATAAGAAATAAGAGTTTCAGAGTGACAGTGCTGGCCTAAGGGATGTCAACTGGTTCACTAGATGATTCATTCATCTAGTGACAAGTCAAAATCGACTTTAGACACGATCCAAACATTTGCAAAGATAAGACTTTACTGTGAAAATGTCTAAAGTGTCAATTTAAGGGACATACAATGTGAAGTCAATTGTCAAAATAAGTTAAAAAAAACTAAACAAAACAGCAAAAAGAAAATACAAAAGAGAGAAAGAAGCGAGGGGGTGCATGGAAAAGAAGCTGCTGCTTTAGTATTAGAACATGAATACTTCACTGACCTGCTGTGATCTCCTGTGACGGCTGAGAAGCAGCTGAGCTGAGCTCACTCTCTCTTTTCTGCGACTCCTGGGAACTGAGGAAACTCGCCTGCACGGAGGTTCACAGATTAAATGCATGTGTGTTTTTCTTCCTTCATGATGATGTTGGATGTGTTCACTTCATTCTTGTGTTCTTCAGGCAGCCTCACCTGTGACGTTACAGGCGGATTCTGTGGTGCGTCGACCCCCGACTGGACGAGACTGCAGTTGTTCTGAGCTGAAGGTTCAACTTTTCCTTCTTCCTGTTTGGCTTCTGAAAACACACACACACACACACACACACACACACACACACACACACAAGACAATCGTATCATTCATGAAGCAATTTCTTCATCTGTAAAAGGTTGTAGTTTCTACAGGTTACCAGAAGGTGTCAGTATACTGAGCTTCAGACCTGTATGTGGAGCTGGGTGAGCTGCAACATCAGAGTTGTTCTCTTGTGGAGCTGCTGCTGCTGCTGCCTGGTTTCCAGCCTTCCAAAAGCTCTCCTGTGGCTTCTGCAGTTCCTATATGGGCCACAGAATCATTATAAATTTAATAACCAAAGCAAACTGTTAATTCCCCTCAAAGATAAACATATCAAATGCTAAGAGTTACATAAAAACACAAGGTAAAGTGACAATCCTATGTTTTCCATGTTCTCCTTCTAAAATAAGCTATTACAATGCTTTATTATAAGTGTTAATCCTGACCGCTGGAAGTGAGGTTGGCCGACTGAGTGGCGATGACTGCTCGGTGCCTCTCCGCTCTTGGAGATCCTCAGAAACCTCTTCAGTTCCACCTTGTGCCTCTTTGGCCTTTGCCAACAGTGGACTTCCTCCTGTTGGTGACACAAGTGGACTGTGGTGTGCAGGAGACGCTGCTGCTGCTGCTGCTGCTGCTGCTGCTGCTGCTGCTGCTGCTGCTGCTGCTGCTGCTGCTGCTGCTGCTGAAGAGGACGTGTCGACAGTGCTGTTGTTGGTGTAAGAAGGAGACGCCTCGAAATGAGGAGGAGATTCTCGTCCTCGGCGCTCGGGTGAAGCGGGAACGCTGTTGCCTCCTACGTTGCCGTTGACCCGAAGGAAACCGTCTGCCTGTAGATCACAGGAGGATGTTGGTTTTGTTTTAGTCTTTCACAGTTTAAAGCAAGTCAATGCAACTATTTCACCTTAAAGAACAGCTTCAGACTCATTCAGATGCTTCCTTAACTTGTAATAAAACTGTTTTGCTATGAAGCATATATGGCCAGGTATGAGCACTGACTGTACTTCAGTCATTAAACACAATTCAGTCTAAAAATCAGCATGTATCTTTAACATTTAATGAGAAAATCTCTTCTGTTCTGTTGCACCAAACCTTTAAAACCTGTAAAGATTTGGAACACACGGTTTTGCTGTGTTTCAGTTCAGTTAGAATCAGTGACATTGATTTTGATTGAGGTTTTATTTTCTGCTCATGCAAAAACCAGCTCTCACTAAGTAGTAAATTACTATTTGTGCCTACAGAGGGCGCTGCTGTTCAGCAAAACTACACCGTGTTGCATTAGGAGTTCCAGAACAGGAAGTAACCCAATCTCATACACACATAATGACTTTTTGTCATTTCTTTGATAGTTTTGTACAAAATCTATTTACTTACATTAGAAATGTGTTTGTGAATTGAAGGATATTTTAACAGCTTTACACATATTGCAAAGTACCAATAACAATGTCTGTAAAACAACAGACAAGTTAAAATCATGTATCTCATTTTATAAAAATAATAATGGTTAAAACAAATAACATAAAAATATGTATTTACTTTAAAGGAATAACTGCTAAATCCACAAAACTGACAACAGTATGTCTTAATAAGTGTTAATACACAGTTGGCTGTATCGTATATATGCTGTGTCCACATCATCATTCATTGTGATTGTCAAACAGTCGGCATTTCAGAGCCAGAGCTCTCATTCATGGTCATTACCAGCCTCTCGTCCCTGTTTGTTATTTGCTATTCATCGGGCTCACAGTAGCTCACAGCAGCTCACAGCAGCACACAGCAGCACACAGCAGCACACAGCAGCTCACTGGCCCCTGAGACAAAGACGCACTACTGTATATGTGAGGAGTTCCTATAGTGAGCGGTAACTTAAGACACACTGGTGGAGTCGGGGTGAAAGCAGCCTCTCAGTCTGCTCCCCCCCTCTCATCCTAACCCTCGCTGCCTGTGTGGGCCCCGCTTTGTCTGCTGGGAGCCCACTTCACATTGAGAGGTTCCTACTTGTCAACTTCTTAAGTCAATAGGGAACAGAGGGCTCCATTCAAAGCCGGGCTCCGCTCAGACTCCCGACAAGACATTCCAGAACATCGCCGTGCTGTTTGGTCTGATAATAACCCGCCCCTCCCTCTCCACTGCAACAAAACATGAGATCTCATTATGAATATTTCCATTTGGGATTTTTTCTCCAGAAGAAAAAAGGAAACGGATTCTTTCGCGAGCACTTAATTGAAAGATTACGCGAAGGGAAGTCTCATGTTTTCCAGAGAAATCCGTTGGCTCGTCACTATGGCGGCTCAGTGGCATTCTAATGTAAATGCCAAGAGAGATGAAGGGGGATTTACCCATCAGCCCTGCGAGGAGAGGAGGCCAACCAATGCTGGGAAGTATCCTTAAGCAAAGTGGTCAAGGCCTCAGTCATGCCTTAGACAACTGTTTAACTTAACTTAAAAGGATAAGTTTATTCTCATAAACCTGAACAAAGAATCTCTGGCAACACTTAACTGTTCTGTAATTATATTTTATAATATATAAGGAGATAATATCACAGTAATACCACATTATTTCTAACGTAATAGCTTGATAATGAGACAAGATGTTTTATATTATATAACTTTATATTATTGCCGTATTACAAATAAAATATTATCATTCTGTTCCTTCATTAATACTGTACTGTAATGTTAAGTGCTATTGAAACCCTGCAGGATAATTTTAGACATTTTTAAAGTAGGTCACATTTCACCATGACAACCGGGCATCTGACAAGGAACTGACCCACATGGTGTAAAAAAGTTGTTTCAATCTAAAAACCACACACAGTTTCATTGTTAATGTGAGGAGGAGGTGATTCCACAGTGTTCACAGTCACACTCACCTTGTTGGCCCTCGACTCAGCCGCTCTGGCTCCGGGCTCAAAGTAAGGCTTGGGTGTCAGCAGAGGCACCGGTCTGGGCGACAGAGCAGAGTGCGTGGACGGCGGCTCAGACGAGCGGGAGCGGATCTGGGGCCGCTGGTGCGAGGACGAGTCTTTTGGAAACTCCTCGATTCGCGCCTCCAGCGTGGACGTGAACTTTGGAGCCGGAGCGGACTGCTGGCGCAGGAACCTCAGCGGGCCATTGGGGTCCTCGTCAAAGGGGTCGGGGGTCGTTGGGGAGGCGGAGAGGGAGAGAGGGAAGGGCGAGCCGGGGAAGGAGGGGTCGGCGGAGATGCTGCGATCCAAGAGCTTTGGCAGCTGCAGGCGCTCCAGGACGGCGTCGCTGATGGAGAAGCGTTGGGCATAACGGTGGAGGATGGCCGACGCCTCCTCTGGGGTTCTGGCTCTTCTGTAGGCGTCACGCAGCTCCTCCTCACGACGCTCTCTGGTGACACGAGGAGAGAGGGAACAGGGGGGGGATAAAGATTGGTCTTTTTGTTCCTCGCATAACTGTCCTACAGTTCGCTTGACGGGATTTAAACTTCACCCGTGACTTACTGAGGGCACCAGAGTGTGCAAGAGAACAGGTCCAAGTACTGCAGTAGTTACAGCTGATGTCAGTGATGTCATACTTAGACAAACCAGTTCATTGCTGCTGTTTGTATTCTCGTCCCTCGAAGGCTTTTATTCACCAACAAACTGCCTCAACAAGGAGAGAGGACCGCCTGTTGCTCTTGACTGAATAACGTTTATGGAATAAGGAAAAATAAAAGGACTTCAATCTATTATTAAACTAGATTATAGCAAAGATTGTATAATTCAAGTTCCTGTTTCACTCCCCCCTGTGGGAGACCTACTTAATTAAACTCCATGAGGAGTCGCTGTCACCTGCTACTAAGAATTAGGCTGTGTATCGAGTTCTCTTCCATGACAAAGACCTACTTTTCGCTCTGCACTCGGTGTCTTAGCAGAACTGCACTTACTTGTCCTGCACGATCTCTCTGTACGTCTTGATGCTTCTCCTCCTCTGCGAGATACAGGTGTCTCCAGTCAACAGCTGCTCCATCATCTTCCTCTCCTCCTCCTTCTTGATCAGATCCTGAGAAACACTCCTCCTCCGATTTTTCCACTTCGCCAGGTCCTGGACACAGACGAGCACATTGAAGCAAACGCATCGAGAGATACAGAAGAAAACACAAGCGAGACAGGACGGTGGAGTTGTGGCGCGAGAGCTGTAAAAACAGCTGTGGCACAAGTGAACTGATTTAGGTTGTGCAAGTGGAGCACGGTAAGATCATTTTTCACCCTTTGGGCATCAAAAAAGAATAAAACTGATGAACTGCAGAGGGAAGGAATATGTTGTGCAGATAAAACATGATTTTAAAAGTTCTCTCACAGCAGAAAAGAAGCAAAAAAAATTAATAAAAACACACAGATGAAACAAATAAGACAAATCTGAGACACTTACATCCTGCCAGTGATCCTCCTCTTCCTTCATCTTGGTGTACTGATTGTGCATCAGCGCATGACGCACCTGATTATGGGGCTGCGTGATGGTCTCCTCTTCACCACGCATGTCGATCATACTCACACTCCTGAGGAGGAGGAGGCAGAGAGAGAGAGAGAATATGAATGATGACAAACCTGAGTCACTTCTAAGAACAAGGCGTAATTATTATTTTAAAGATGATTCTATCGCTGCTCGTCATTCTATGATAAATGCAGCAAAGTTTGTTTGTGTGTCTGACATTTATAATTGCACACAGTTCTGTGGATGCAGACAAAAACTGTGACACAATCATTCTCTAAGACGCCGAAGGTTAAGTTACCGTCAGAAGCAGCACTGATGATTCACACGTTTGCAAAGATTTCCTTTTGTAAAACATTATGATATGAAAATAATAATTAACAAAAACATACTTTGAAAGCAGAAATCAGTTCAGTGAAGTGTGCGGTTAAAAAGAAGAAATGAAAACTGTGCACGTTAAAAGATAAACTCATGCTCATCCATCACATCCCAATCTTCTGCTCCTGCACACAAATCAAACAGGACTAAGTTATTTTTTGTGTCATATTTTAAAGTGCAGAGCAGGTAACAATCTGAACTGTTTTCATAGTGGAAAAAGCAACAGTTACAGAATGTTTACATTGATCATGTTTTTAGTTGTTAAGTCAGTGACGTTACAGCATTCATTACAGACAAGACACTGACGTTAGAAACATGCAGCTCAACTGATTAGATTTCTTTCATGGTCAGATTCAGAAAAAAAATATGCAAAAATTCAAACACAAAAAAAAAAGATTGTACTACGGCAATGTTTTACAGTACGGAAGAGGATAAGGGTCACAGGGAAAAAAAATATTCCAACCTCTTCCATATTACAGCAATAATCCAAGATTAGCCAAACAAAGACTACAGTCTGATAAATACACTACAATGCAAACAGCGTTTTCTGACATTAATCTGAATATTCTATCCCAAAATAAGCAAAAAGAGCAATACAATCTAAAGTTGCATTACATACAGTAAATAAAATGTAAAAAAAATAAAAATAAAGATAACTCATGTAAACATAATCTGAATGTATTTTCCCAAATTAAGCACAATATTCACATTATTGGTGTATTGAACGTTGGAAATTCAATACTCAACAAAACCCTGCTCCTCTACATTGTACCCTCGCATGCCTGCGAGTCGTCTGCGAGTATGTATTTCATTAGCGATGGGAAGTGGGGAGGGCAGCGGAAATGGTCGTGTTAGGTGAAACATGCAGCAGCTGGCAGAAGCACTAATGTGATGTCGCAGCAGCAGTTTAGTCATTTCCTCTCCGCAGCCACCGCTGCAGGCACCGAGTAAATCTGAGAGGAAAAGAGCGGCGTCCTATCAGTTTCTTTCAAAGTGTCTCGTTACAACACTTCAGATGGAGCGGAGAGATTGGGGACATGAAAGCAGAGTGACAGACGTGCTCCTCGACTCAGGTTAATTTGCTTATTATATGATACGCACGACGGAGTATTAGGGCCACATTGAGGAAAAACTTTAATCTCATAAATTAAGACTTTATTCTCGAAGTCTGAATTTTTTTCCCCCTCAATGTAGCGCTAATACTCCGTCGTATATGTGATATGTGATTCAAGTAGTAGAAAAAAAATCTATATGTAGATAGAATTCAGAGCTTTTTAAACATACTTACAACTTTTGACAAATATAATTGATCCTGACTCTTTTGATGGAGCTACAGCGCCAACTTAGAGCACTGATTTAATTCATTCTGACATTAAAGTGTTAAAGTGTTCTTAAAGAAAAACCCCAAAACACAACAACTCTCTTGTGTCAGCACGTAAAGTTTTGTCGGTCGTATCAAAAAAAGCTCTTTAAATGAATTCACCCATTAAGCAGATTTTTTTTTTTTGAATCAATAAAATCAAACGATTAACAGGTTTTGTTTTATAAGTGCAGTCAGTGCCAGACAGCCGCACGCCACTGACAGACAACTTACTGTGAATCGTCCGACACACTATCTGTGCGGCTGAATCTACGGAGAGCAGAGAGTTAGACAGAGAGACAGACAGAGAGAAAGACAGAGAGAGAAAGACAGACAGACAGAGAGACAGAGGTCACAAATAAACACAGAGACAAACGTACACACAGCCATGTGATATGATCTTTAGCCCATGATGCACGTCATGATATGATTTCAAATACGTGTAGTCAGTGTGGGGAGGCAAATTTCAGGGTCTCAAAGCAAGCACAAGGGGGCAGTCTTATCCAAAACACAGCTCTGACAGAGCAGAGGCCACATTTACTGCAGCACTGCATACAGAAACAAAACCCTGCTGCCATACAACAGATAAACATATATATATGCAATCATCTTAACTGGAGTAAAAAAAATAAAAGAAATAAGCACATGCATCTTTTATTAGACGGCACAAGAGCAACATCTGCTTCTGTGTGTGACCATCACACACACATGTGGGTTCAGGCCTGAACCCACATGTGTGTGTGATGTCTCTGTGATGTCACATGGGTGTGAAACAAAGTGTGGTCCATGGTTGGTCACCACATGAGAAGACGACGATTCAATTTGACTCAAGATGGCTGCCTTACAGTATTCTATATGATGAATTAAAGCTGCAGTAGGCAAACTGTGATTAGTCAAAGTCTCCCGTCACAGACAAAACTCATTAAAATGATTGTAGAATTACTTTGTATATTTGCCGTCTTAAAGAAAATGACCAACAACGGACCACTTTGCATTTATATGCATTTTAAAATGAGGAAGAATTCCAGCACTTTTTCTTTTTTTAAATATCTTGGTTCTCTTTAGATGAACTTTAATTGCGCATCAGTGGGAATTATTCTCCAACTAAGTCTCACGAAAACAAAGGTTTTCCATCCAAACCATGCATAGTTAATCACGTACATCCTTAAACCAAACTTTTTTTAATTTCTAAATGTCTTAAAAGCAAAATAAATAAATAGCAAGACAGTGGAGAAAATACATGTTTTCAGAGATTCCATGCATTTTTTTTTTTTTTACAATTAAAACAAACCATATGACTTTGCATTCATGTTAAAAGTCCCATGCAATCCTCAGATTAAGTCATCCGTGCTCGTAGGAACATTGCTGCTGCCATTGCTCAAGGTCACATGCTTGGATGGCTTATGCAAAGGAATCATGGGAAACATAAGAGTTTCCTCTCAGTTAAATGGTTGATTTGTTAAGATTTAGTTCAATGAGGCAACATTTCATTCAAATGTAGTGTAGCTGCTGGACGGGGCTCACGTTGCTGGAAGATCATTGTCCAACCACGACGTCCCTCCTTGTGGGTCGTCACTTTCACTCAGTGCCCTGCCCCTTCGTTTGCCCGTACTGGCTGTTTCTTTTGAAGTGGTTGCCATGGCAGCGGGCACTGAAAGCAGGTGGGAGGGACTCAGGGTGGCAATGCGTTTAGGAGAGGTCAGCAGTCGACACACCTGCTTCTCCACCTGGTCTACGTCTGCGACAGGTGGAGTGCCAGCGACTACCATCCTCACTCTAAACTCCTCCCTCTCTGGCGTCCCTCCCGACGCTGCCATGGCGTTTCCGTTTCCTGTCGGAGTTGTTGGCGAGCGGCGGAACAGTTCCTCTGAGCAGGAGCGAGCTGGACTGCTGTGGGGAGCAAAGCAAACTAAAAAACGTACTGCTGTGTGGTTATCATCAGCAATCATCAGAGAGCCTGTGGAGGAGTCTGCTCACAGCAGCAGAGACTGCATGTGAAAGGCAGAAAATCATGAAATTATCTTTTCTTTGTCAACCTGTGATGAACGGCTACTTTGTGTGAGGCTTATTATTGGAATGTGTGGTGGGGGAGCGAGAGACTGGCCAGCTGCCGACAGTTAAGGGGCAAGGCTTCTTTTTCAGCCTGCTCAGGGTCAGGAAAGGATGAAGGTCTCATTTCCTTACATCCTGAGGGTGGATCAGCCTATTCATGTTCCGTACTGTATGTGTGTGTGTGTGTGTGTGTGAAAGTGTTTGTTTGTGTGCGGATGTCTGAGCAGTTTTTGGCAGATATCGTGAGGGGGAAGAGGTCAAGTGCAAATAAAAAACGGGAAGTACAACACTATCAGTTGTGTTTCCGCGGTTACCGTTTGTTTTATTTCTTGATTTTGATTTTATCAGGTGGACTGAATGTTTCTTTTACTCGGCTAAATGTGTGGTCAGCTAATGAGCAATATTACCCGCAAATGTCATCAAGGTTTGCAGCTAATAAAAAGGGCTGGATTCACAGTAAGCTCCACTCTTCCATAAAAATAAACTGAAATAAACATCTCAGCATGTTTTCTCATGAAAACACATGAAACAGATTCACTGATGTAATAAAATCCTTTTTTTCCCTCATGCCTACACACAAATTCCACCCTAGTTTCCCTCCTGAACACGTTTGAGATTTTACAAGTATCCTCGAAATCCCACGTGTTCCTTGGCACACAGTTAAAAACAAGTCAGATCCCTTCACTGTATTGAAATGTTGACAATCCAGTCAATGTCGTTCACATCAGTGCCAGAAAAATGCTGGAAACTGCTGGAAAAGCTGCTGCGTGAGTGTAACAGCTCAATAACAGCACTGTGAATGAAACGTCTGCCTGAAAACACTGAAACACCGACACTGTTTTGAAGGAGAAACTCCACAATCACACATCCCACTGCATTTTGACAGATAATAACCCTCACTTTGTTGCCTGACCACTACACTAAAGGCCTGCTGGGGTAAGACCTTGTATAATAACAATGTGTTCCTCTTGCTAATTCCCTGTTATCCTGCTCGGGGTAAGAATAGAATAAAGTAATGATCTGGAAATGAAGGCACCAAAGAATAAAGAGAGGTCGCATGAAAACACCAGATGTGGAAATTAGAAATATTTTCTGCCAGATAATCAGTCCTGATGAAAAATATTCACACGGAAACTCAAGTGCGAGGTTCTGCCCCCTGAATTCTGCCTCAGAGACATCATCTGCTCCCTCTGCAGCCACAGAACATGTATAATATACGTCAACATTGTGATATATGAATTATACAAGCGTGAATGACATGTTTTGAATTAGAGAAACTACAGTATGAATGTTATATACCTATAGATCGTTGGTGTTTGGTTACAGGGGGGAAAATAGAAGAAGAGAAGGTAAAGACCTGTACTCAGATGTGACTGTCAGGTGAGTTACAGTCTCCGTGTGAGTCTCTGCACGGGGCTGGAGGAGGCTACAGTGCAGAGGCTCACTGCTCCTCCTGCTCGCTGTGGATGCAGTAAGCTCCCCTTCCTCCTCCTCCTCCTCCTCATCCTCTACTCTCTGATGGTCCACATGAATCTGTGTGTGGGGTTCAGGGGGCGGGGTGGAGTGTGGAGTTTGGGTATCTAGCCTAGGGTTGCCATTTGGACTGTTAGACCACATATTCACACAGAACACAACGGAGAGGACGGAATCACAGTGGATCGAGATTAGCAACGAGACAGTCACGTGACGCGGGAGAAACACACAGATGAGGTGATGGATGAGTGGGTTCACATGAGGTTAAAGGAGAAAGAAAATGGAGAATGAGGAAAACAATACACACAATATGAATTTACACCTGCATTTTGAATTTAACAACGGGGGAAATGAAAGATAAGCAACACTGTTTCCCTACTGTATATCCACCTACTCACAGCGCTCCTCCTGCTGTCCCTGAACACATTATCCAAACCACAAAACATTAGCCCATTTAAGTCCCAACTCTCCCGTAAACGAGTCACACCCGACAAACACAGCGCAAACACTGACGTCACAGCTGATCAAAGCAACATCATGGAAATCTGACACGTCCACAGGGAGTTTCACTGAAAAACCAAATGCTTCATATAGAATCCCAGTGCTCTTGCACACATGACATGCCGACCCGACGAATACCACAAAGACATTTAGGCTTTAATGTGTCTCATTTTTGTATATGTGGGGAATTTCACACTTTGGTTCAATCAGAGTCAGAAGCAAATGAAAATGCACACATGGCCTCCATCAGCCATGCCCTTCTCTACAGTGCTGGAAAGAAAAATAATCAAACGCTGACAGTTTTTATTCCAGACAGCTGCACCTTGAGAAAGTATATTAAAAAATGTGGGAAAACACAAAACTAAATAAATAAAGAGTCCTCGGATAGAAAGTTTGTCAACGTTCTAATGTATGTGTTCAAAGTGGAAACCCAGGAAGATTAGCTGTGCATTAGGGCGTTGCTAATGCTAAACCTGATAAATAAACTAATAGTCAATCTTATAAATCTTGGGTAGGGTTATCATTTCCACAAAAATGCACTTTAAACTAATTGAAATGTGTCATCAGAACAGTGGGGTTTAATGACCATCTAAATAACTACACTGACCTTGCTTTACATAATCATTTCTCATTGCAGTCTCACTCACCTGAGAGGTCTGTCTCCCCCTATAGGTGACGTGGCAGTACTCCAGCTCTTGCGTCCTCCGTCCTCTTTGTCGCTTTTCTTTTTGCGCAGCGGCGTGGGCATGTATCCACTCTGGTTGCTCTTGTTGGGGAGGTACTGGTTGAAGGGCATGGCGGTCCGCGGCTCGCTGACGGACGTCCGACGTGCCAGCATGTCGTCTTTGCGGAGGTCGGGCATCTTTCGGAGGTTGGGACCGTCGGATTCCGAGTCGCTGCCACGACCTGTTCGGAGGAGGAGGAGAAGAGGGGATGAAGCAGCTTATTAATTAATGGCGTGATGGAGATTTTAGTCTGCACAGCGCTGATGTGTCACTCTGTAGCTGATTTGATTGCAAGCTCAAGTGGAAGTGTTGGCTGAACCCTTTGACTCAAGTGACTGTACAGTTTACATAAGCTCTGTACATATTAGAGGTCGACTCGTACTGGATTTTTAAAGGATGATAGAACAATAGTTTGCAGCATGAAATAACCAGTAGCAGATTAATCAACAGAGGGAACAGCATCAGACATTTTAGAAATTTACAATAGTCATAAAAATATGAAAAGTGTTTCATACATTACAGCATTGACAAAAAAAAAGAGTATATTCCCATCCTCCAATGACTATGCAGCAGCAAGTGTTTGTTGAGTGGACTGCATGCTTGTTTGCAGAAATTATGACATTTCCAAGGGTCATTGAATGCATCTCAACATGCTCACATTACACACTCGCCCTCATGCATTGGATCATTTATAGATCCAACAGTGGTTTTGTTTCATAGAGTCTTTATGGAGTTTTTGTTATCAATCATTAGGAGAAATTCACTCACACACACACACACAGCCTTTAAATGAGCATAACTTACCCATAATTAGTACTACATGTGCTTCTAGCCAGATCATGCAGAGCGGTGACCTGCGTCTCCACATGACGGGTGGAGGCCATTGGCCGCTATCAGAGGCAGGTGTGCTGATGCCAAAACGTTGTATAACATCCTCTCAGAGGCGATTAATCGATCAGTGAGATGCAACTAATGATTAACTAAACACCTAGAACGAGTATGCCTCTGTGTGCCCTGACAAAAAGGTCCCAGACTAAAAGCTTATTAAATACACCTGCAATTTAAAAACATCAACGAGGTGACTGACGACCGATAAAGAAGCAGCAGTAGCAAGAACACAGGTTGATGATACGAAAAACATGAAAGCTTCCAGGTGAATGTGAATGGGCAGAAACTAACCCCAGTACACAGATTATATATACTATGCACGTAAAGCCAACAGAGTCTTTAATGTGTGCTAATGTTTTCTGAATGATAATGGCTTTTGAAAATGACCGCGATTCCCTTTTAAGACTCCCCGAGTGCAGAGAAGCATCTGAGTCATTATCAGAGAGACAGACACACACAAAAACAAAGAATGGACGGAGTAAAACAAAGACATTAAGACAATAAATACAAAAATAAACAGAGCAGAGAAACATGTGGTTGTAGTTGGGCAAAAACTTTGATTTCACTGAAATCCTACAGTCATCCCCAGGCTGTTACGTCACGCAGGTCTACTACAGGGTTATTAGACGTGGTGCATTCCAGTGGCTGAACATAAATCAACCCCAAACTGGTTGATGGCCTGTTTTTTTTTTGTGTTAGTCAAAGCATGCAACATAAATCATTAGTAAATGTGTATTGTGCGGCTCGCTCTGACTAAATTGTAGCCTGCAGTTCGGAAACAATTCACTTCGGATGCCACCGGGTCCGTCTGTGTTCGACTTTAAACACGTTGTTGGCACTTTAATGTCAGCGCAAACACCTGGCTCTGCAGACGTGCATCGCTCAAGGACTTTTCCTGCTTTTAAGTCTTAAATTCCTCTGTGAGATGCTGAGAGTATAGGGAAAGGAAGACGAGGTTCACAGAGTAGATTGCATGGTCATAATTCGCAGGAACAATCATTATCACCAAAATGTAGGCCTTTTTTAAAAAAAAATTCATTCTATTCCATATTCAGTAACATCAAAGTGAGGAAAACCGATACCTGCAGCTTTACCCAAGGTCTTCCCTGATGTTCCACACATGTGCTACTGGAATTCCCCTTCCCGCAGATGCACATGTACTCAATTTATGGCCAATAAATGTATGACTCAATTTCTATATTTTCCAACCAGATCAAACTAATAAAACTTTCCGCTGGTTTAGAAGAGACACATGTGGACGCGACCGGAGCTATAAGTGGAAATAAACGTCACATTTTCTCTTTTTCTATGAATAGAATTGAAAAAGAAAAAAAAAAGCCTTGAGGCTCAATTACGACTCTTTACCCATCAGTTGGAAACATGAGCGACTTTGCCATCGGAGTCCGTTCATCTTCAAACAACAACGCGACTACGAGGGGTGATCTACGTCTCATCGCACACATGGTAACACTGAGGTCTGCACTTTTATCGCGGGTCAGCTCTGTATACTGTACCGGAGCTTCAAAGGCTGTTATTTACATCGATAATCGTCAACATGCAGTCACGGTAAAGGACAAGTCAAAACCGTGGAGTCCACGTCAATATTCTTCAAAGTGACTGAGACGCTGGAGCAGAAACACAAATGAAGAGTGACAGCGATTCCCTTGGAATTTCTGAAAGTGAGGACACGTTTTAGGGTAAACTTTGGGTCTTATTCGTATAGAAATTCTTCTTCTTTTTTTTTTTTTAGCATATCATGAACCAAGATGCACTACTTTCTGATCTGGGGCTGCAGTGTAGCAGAGGTTTTAAGAAGCCCGGGTTAGTTTACATTCGTGTTGAATCAAAGACAGTCAGGCTTGTTAAAAAGTAACTTTTGAGAGCTGTTACTGGGGCTGACCTTTGCGGCTGGATGCTGCACTGTGATCTACAGCATCAGCACGGACCGGAGTCAAACACAAGCTGACGTCTGTTTGTTTGGGAGCAAAGCAATAGAAGATTTGGAGGAAGGAATTTACATGATGTGGGAAGCACCACAAACCTGGGGATAAAAGCACAGGGTAGATCTGACTGAGAGCTTTAAAGCAGACCCTGCTTTATCTATTTCAGTGTTTCTGCTGAGACTGACTTTTTAAAGTTGACATACTGCCTTGACCCAATTAACAAAATCATGATATATGATAAAAGCAAATGTGCTTATATTATAATAATTTACCTGCCATTTCAGTGAAAGCCCGCTACACTGTATAAGACTATAAAATCCATCTCAGTGCGATCACTACGGATATTCTTTCAAACAGTGGGTATCACTCAGGCAGGATTTTTACTATACAAGCACCAGAAGCACAAAGTGTCTTATTTATAAAAGAATCCATCTACAAAAAAAAGAACATCATCAATATTGAATTTCTTCCACAGATCAAATGTAACTTTTTTTCCTCTCTAATTGCTGTCAGAGGGAAGTCAGCTTACACGTCTGAATAGGGAAAGGGAATTCTGCCCGAGAGCCTGTTTGTGTGTATTTTAATAAATGGATACTCTTCCTCTGGGTGTATTCATGGTTCTCTGTGATTGGTTGATGAATGCATTGTGCTTTCCTCACTTCTCTCACCTGTGCCTCCAGGGTCTGATCTGAAACAACAATATGCAAACTGCAAAGATGGCTATAGGATTTCAGAAATATGATCAAGCGTGCAAATCTGAAACCGCTGAGGCAGAAATGTTGGTTTTGACTAACTAGCCTCTTTATTCTTCTAAACCAGTAACTTCTCTCTCCTCATTTTTTCATCAGTTTGCAATATCCTTCATTTGCCTCATGGAAACACAAGCTGCTTCACGACACGACTAATCAGCTGTGGTTTACACAGGTCGGTGGAGAGACCACAGTCGTTTCATTGGTTGCACAATAAGAGCAGGAGGTTTTCATTAACGCCTCGTTCCAGGTTTGAGTTCTTCTATCGAGGCTACCATGGAACTGATTTCACCCTTATTAACCTCTGAACATCAGTCAAAAACAAGCTTGATGTCCTTGTTTTAGATTCAGGGGATAACAAATGTTACTTCTACCATCTGACATCTACTTTATACTTTTGCTAATAGTCGTTTAGAGTCGTACACACAGTGCTTATGCAGAATAGTCATATATGTTTTGTTGTTTTTTTGCAATCAAACATCAACTTCCCCAACAACTGCTTTCTTTGTTGGACTGTTGACAGCAGCTCAGGCTTCAGATAACAGAAGCTTTCTTTGTACTTCCCCTCAAACAAAACAAAAATGCTCTTGGACAGGATGCACCGCTTTCCCAGCATGCACTTCAGAGAAGAAATGTATGTTAAGCTTTGTCACGACTGCTGCTGTAATAATGTTTATAGCAAAGGGCAACATTTGTAACTCTTTACGACTTCAACACACAGCACAAAAGATGTTATGTGACCTTATCGTTGAGGTTGTGTTGTGTATGGTTCACCATTGTGTGCACTCATTCCTTCCACTTAAAAACAAATTGATTTTAAGGGAGAAATATAGGGACTTACAGTAAGTCTTAATTAAGTGGCTTGTGTTGTGTGGGAGGTGCACAGAGGATAATTCTGAGTGTATGACTCAGGAATAGAGAAGGAACAAAGAAGGTAAAAGTCAACTTCATTGTTTGGAGCTTCAAATTAGTGCTAAAAAGGTTTCATAACAAAAGAAAATCATATCCGTTAGCGTGATAAATGTCATACATTGCCGTCTGCTTTTGAAGACAAATAGATTGTTATAATTACTGTTATTTTTAATCACAGAGCCTGAATTGACTACTGAAATTCAGATATCTGTCAAAACGTGTTAATCTATTTTAACTTTGAGATTTGCAATGAAAATGGAGGATGAAAAGAGCTGAATATCTTCATAGGAATAGGAAAACAGCGCTAACATCTGAACACTGGCTCATACATGCAGTGCTGAACTGTTGCAACAATAACATTACATCAAGTGTCAAGCATTCAGGTTTCATCACCGCTGACAGAAAACACAAGCCAAAAAGCTTCCATTCATACGACCACACCTCTCTCTCCCTCCTTCATCTCTCTTCACCGTCACTCATTTCATTTCTGCACTTCAGGAGTCATCATACAGCCGTAACCCATGGCAACCAGCACACACACACAAAACATGCTTTTGTGTGGATGTCAATGACAGGGCAGACATACTTTACATTAACATGCAAACTGAAAATGATGCAGAAGTTAATGAAATGACTGTAGAATAAAAAGGGACTGGTTCAACGATAAGAGTCAGGAAAGATGATGAGCAGATAGAGGCATGTTGTAATAAATATATTAAATGATACGTCACCATGCCTGACCTCTGACCTTCAAAGAAACCCTTCAATTAATCATGATTGTCCTTTTACAGATACATAAGATTTCACATTATGCAGAATGCGTTTTACCATTATTTTTATAGTCAATTTAATGATACAATGGGGACAAAAGAGGAGGTGAGGCAGCCAAACACAGTTTAAAAAAAAAAAATCCTCTCACAGTTGAGACATATTGACATTAATATAAAAAAGCATTTGCTTTTTCTCCTCACAGGCCACAGCTGTGTTGTATAAATAAGAAAGAAAGACTGTTTTGTCTGTTTGAAAACAAACCGACATGCAATTAAAAATCAGATCCTTTTTGGATTCAACAACTTTCATCGCTTCAATCAGACTTAATCATCCCCAGGAGAGGAAAATAAACAACGCGTGTGTTGTGTTTAATGTCACCTGACACAGTCGCAGGACGGTTGTGTTAATATGACACAACAGAACACACTTTCTGAAGTATAAACCTGTGTTATTTGACATAAAGACAAGGGCGACCCGAGGAGGAGTTATGTCATCAACAAACACAAGAAACTTTTTGGATGGATATGAGTGATTAATTATTATAATTAAAAAACACTTGTAGTAATATTTGCTTCTTGCACTAAATTGAGTAATGCTGTGGTTTCCTCATCAGGCCACACGGACCTCCTCTCATCCACCTTTTCCAACATTTTTCCAGTGAAAATATGATCCTTTATTGACCGAAACCTTTAATGATCTATTTGCATTTACCATTTATTGATAAACCAACTTCTCCCATCTCCTTCAAGCTAAAAACAACTTAATTTCTCTTCTCATTCTGTTTGTTTTTATGCACCAAATAAACATTTGTAAAAAAACAGGCCCATGGAAACCCACCTTTTGTGCATGTGTGTGTTATTTCACTCTAAATAATACATACAGAACAGAACTCATTAAATCATGACCACTAAATGTACTGAAGACATAAAATAAAACAATGGACAGAAATTGATTTCTAAAGGGCAATGAGATCATACACATTCCTTTCTCAAATAGCCTTTGACTAACACTGTGGGTGTAGTCCTGCAAAAACATGGAAGGGGGAAGAATTAAAGGCTTTACCACAGTAGCACCAATAATAAGACAATGTACCTCATTTATCTATATTCTGTATCTGTACACCACAGCCGACCCAAACAAACAGGCTGTGCCGAATTACTTCCGTGAGACAAAAGGGCTGCGACTGAAACAACAATGGCTATTGAAGCGATTTAACCTGCAAGCTTATATTTTTTACAATATCACAACACATAAATAGTGCCGGTCCTTACCATCGCTGCTGCAGCGGGCGACCGGGACGTCTGGCGACGGGGTTTGTCGTGAGCGCGAGCCGAAGGAGTCCAGGCTGTCAAAGGAGTCCTCGCGGCCGTGGTGTGGTGGGGAGAGAGAGTCACTGCGCTCCGAGTCCCAGCAGTCGATGTAGCCGCTGTCACGGATGCTGCGTTTGGGGCTTTCTGCCTCTTCTGCCTCCTAAATGTTTACATGAAGGAGAAAGTCAAGAAAAGACAACACCTTTGTGATGAAAGTGACCCAAAAACTAATATTAAGAAATTCCCTTTGCATAATCTAATGTACAATCTCGAAACTTTCACTGGAAACATCTTACAGCAACTCTGCATTCTTCCCACATCCATCTATCAATCATCCTCTGCCTACATCCCCTCTTCATCACTCTCTCCTCACCTCCGTGACCCCTCCCTTTGTCCGTCTACAGCTGAAACATGTCTTTGCAGCTAATGGGAGGTGGGGAAAGGCCTTTCCTGTCTACAAAAAAGGCTTCCTCTTCCTGACCCCGGTACCATCTGTTATGCAACTCCCAAACCCCTTTGACAAAGTGTTTATTATGCTTCCAAGAACGCTCGACGACCATATAACGTCTGGGATTTATCGCATTGTCTGACGGACACCTTGCATCGGTGAAGTAATGACATCACAAAGTGTCTGACCAGGAACTCCAACAGAGTGACTGAGTTGTGTGAAGGTTATAATGAGGTCTCAAGGTCATAAGATGCAAAACATCGTCATATCATATGTTTTGGGAAAGATTTGGAGCAAACACTTCGTACATCCAAGCGCAACAATCTTTGTCACAGTATAAATGCACTAGCTGGAAAACAATTTAATGAAGTGTGTCCATATCTGCTACACTAGGTGGCGACTAGGTGGTGTTTCTTCCCCCAGGCCGTCACATTACTGAACACTTGACCAGTTTATTTGTTTATTTATCTATTCACTATCTGCACTTTATCGTTTATATATATATATATATATATATATATTTAAAAATAAACCGGACCTCTGGTCACCTTTTTTATTCACTCTTGTCAAATGTATGTTAAGTTATGTTGATGTCTATGTTTCATGTACAGCGTGTGTTTGAAAAACCGGAGTCGAATTCCTTGTATGTGTTACATACTTGGCCAATAAAGCTGATTCTGATTCTGATTTTGATTCTGATTCTGATATACGCCCCTTTTAACTTGTCAGAATTAGGTAATTTCTTGTTTAGCAGCTGGCTAGTTGTTCTAAGTCTACCTACGATACATTTTCTTCAAACTATTTAATTTTGAGCTGAAAGAGCTTAAACTTAATCTCCTCGTCAGGCCTGGATTCCCTTACGTTTCTTTCGCTTTAGCTTCTTCTGTTATTTCTAAGCCGAGGGTTGGACTCCGTGGCTCATGTGCAGGACGCCAGGCCATCTTCCGCAGTAGTAAATCAACTCCCAACTGCATTGTGTGGGAGTTTGAGTCTGACTTTGAGAAATTGGATTCAGTACAAATTCAGTCATGTATTTTAAACGTCCGGTTTTAGTCCGGACCAACTCAGTCATTTGTTTTTCACAAGGAAGTTTGAGGTACGTAGGTCAGATTCATGAATGGGCATAAATGTATTCCTTCAAATCCACATTTTTATTTTAATCACAATCTAAATTTTGAGTGCAGACCGTAAACCAGCCGTTCTCACCACCTTTATCCACAACCTACGTGTGACGCTGGTTCATAAATCGAAGCAGAATAACTGAAGCTGAAAATTCATTTTGCTTTTCAATCATTTTTCCATTTAAACCCACTTTATTTTTTTTCCATTTAACACATATTCCACATGAATAATGGCAAATGCCACTTTCATCCTGAATATGTGCACCTGATTTTCTTTCTTTTTTTTGGATCGTAAAAACGTGGCTTTGTTTTGGTCGGCTTCACTGTGGGAACATCTGGTAAAGTGGTTGTACCGAGTTGGCAGTGATTCCTCAGTTTTAGAGTACAGCAGAGAAATGTCACAGCGTGGAATAAATTGCATGAAGGTGACATCATGACTGTGAAAGTGCTGTTTTTATAAGTGTCTGTGCCTGTCTTATTCTGTCAAGGGATAAAACTTAGGTTAGGGTGAATGAAACTAAAGCCCTTCACATAACCATGGGACATCACAGCAGCAGTTATACCGTATAACAGCTGCTGTGATGTCCCATCATGCAATTTATAACTTATACCTACACTTAACCGACAGTGCACAACAAATCATTCTGGTAACAAATATGTCTCACTTCCTCACATTTCAGATTTCCAAATTCAACTCGACAAACCTTTCGCATCTGTGACAGCAGGCCTTCAAACTCTTTCAGGTCCAGCGTAGGCCCGTTGTAGGAGGTACAGCCGTTGGCAGCACGACCCAACCAGTAGATGGTGATTAAAACCTGAAAGGTCAAAACAAATAAAGTTATGTTATTGTGATAATATTAAAAAGATAAACGCATGCTGTTATCTGACACCATATTATCCAGAAACAGATGTGAAACTGATGAGACTGATGATTCTGGGCTTTTCAAGGCTTTTCAGCACTAGTAGTCCAGGGAATTCAGACCAATTACATGCAGAGTAGGAATGGAAAGGGCTTTATTTTAAATCTTATGCAAGCCTATTTTATTATATTTTTTGATTTTGGACATAAGAAAATTGGATTCCTTTTTTAAAAAGGTTGTTAATTTATAACCCTCCCTGTTCAAATTTGAACACTGATTAATTCTAAGTTTAAATTTAAGCACATTCATTCAACTAAATCTAATACAAGTACAGCATGTGAATACAGCACATAAGAAACGCCTCAGTTTCTGTTCTTGCACGAGTAAAAGGTAACATTTTGTCTGTCCGGGCTTGTACTGAAGGAAGGTAAAAAAGTGCTTGAAGCAAACACTCAAAATCATTCTCTACTTTGTTCCTTTCATTTATTTCTCCTACCAACTCATACAAGGTGTTTCCTGCACATCATAATCCAGTCTCTTCTGAAGAAGTTGCAGTGTTAGCCAAGACGTCCTGCACAAACATGACAGGAGTGAGGCACTGTTCCGACCTTGAAAACAGCCCACAGGCTCTTCTGATCAACCAGAGGGACCAAAGTAATTTGTTTTTGGTTCTTAGCCTGCTTTGCCCTGGGTGTGTTCATGACAAGGTCAATGTAAAAAGCAGTAGCTGAAGAACTATAGGTGCCACAAATTGATACTATCCAAGTATTTGAGTTAGAAAAACACCCAAAATGCAGAATGTACAGATCAACTGTCGCCATAGGGGAGATCGCACAGCGCTGCACCTTTTAGCACTGCTGGCCAAGTGTTCCCGGCTATATTTACTGTGTCCATGTCAACCGGCACTCTACAGGGATTGCTTTGATAAGAAAGCTCAGCATGGCTTAATGTGTTTATTTCAGTCGTAGCGTCAGTGCAAACATCCTCCGTCGTTTAAACACACTCGAAGGAAGAGCAAAGCAACCGGCTGACAGATCAGACGGAAACAAAGTGCTTTAGTGTTTGATGTGTTGAAGGCAAATTCATCTTTTGCAGCCTCTTTGAGCTGCAACTCATTCTGATCATGCTGCAATCATTGGTTTGTGCACACCATGTGCATGTGTGAGCTCGCATTTCTCAATAAAAACAGTTCTGCTTCTTATTTACATGTCTCGTTCTAAAACCTTCTAACGCTTTTAGTACACATTAGGAAATGAGTGTGATGATAACTGATGAATGTGGTTACGTCACTGTAATTACTGTAGTCACTGTGCTTAGCCACAGTTAATAATCTGTGGCTAAGTTGAGGCCTAAAAAGCACCTGCTTAGGGCAAGGAAAAGATCATGGGTTTTTTTTATCATAACATCAACACCTGAGCTATAAAACTGCACAAAGCTGCAGGGTTTAAATACACTGGGAAATCCCCATAACAAAAATCTGAAAAATTCAACAATGCAATGTTCGGTTCTCGCCTAGTCACAAACTGTGGTCTGATGCTTCTAATGTCATTTATGCTATGTTATCACCAAATTTCCCTCAAATTTTTGAAAAGTTCTCCAATTTCATCAATTTCTGTTATGACACATATAATAAAACTGTGTGTTTTATTCAGTTTTTTTATGCTTGATATCAATACCGGCAGATATTGGCTGTAAAATGTATATTAGGATATCATAGCAGTCGGCTACATAGGCTGCTACCTCCTAGCCTTCGAGGCTGGTGCCCTCTCCAACTACTATTTTATTATGTTTATGCTGCAACACGAGGCATTTCACTACAGAAGAGTATGCAGTTGGGCGCAGGGAAAAAAGTATATATGCTGTATATATTAGTTTTCTATCGGTTATCAGTCTAAGCACTCCCAACAAAAAGTCCAATATCGCTGATCCCTAATCGAGCAGAGGCTATGAATTTCAAGTCTTAAAAAATAAGCCCTTGTATCAAACCAGAACTTTATCAAAATTTTTAAGAATAGCAGTTATAAGATACTTTGCTAGTGCAGTCCTGCACTTGCTGTGGTTATAGCAGATTATCTGGAGAACTTCACTCCACTGAGCAGGGCGGTGTATTGCTTCTCTGTCACCAACACAATGAGCAGATTGGTGCCAGCTCCCACTGGAAGTGGGTCAGCAGCAATTGTGTTTCTGCTGCTTGCTCGTGTGCTTTAAATGCATCAATATTGATTCCCATTTGGTGCACAACTACAGTATTTCACAACTGTGTGACCCCAGTGATTTAGACATGTAACGTGACACCACACAGCAAAAAACTGCATTAAAGCACAGACACCTTCAATGACGTAAAATCTAAACTACACAAAAAACACACTGAAGAGGATTTTTGACTGACAGGAATATAAACAGTGAAGTGATGCAGTGTCCCGGCAGCTTTGCCACTTCAGTTTCAGCAGTAGTCTCTCTCCCGCGCTCTCTCTCTCTCTCTCCCATGCTCTCTCTCTCTTTGAGACAAGCAGAAAGACCTGTCAAAGAGGTTCCACTGAGAAACAACAGTCATCTTTGTTTCATGTCCAAACACCGTGAAGTGATGCAAACGCAAGAAAAAACCTCAAAACACACACACACACACACACACACGTCCATGCACAGGCACTTTCAGCACCTGTCACTATCTGCAAACCTGCACTGCTCCATACACACATACATATTTCACAACACACACACAATCATGTCATGACTACAGCCAAATTCCACCCATTCATGCAAAACACTCTTTGTTTTAAAAGCGCATCCGTTTGCCAAACACCTCGTTTTTCACCACATCAGCACATTCCACCTGCTGCAGTTTCTTCACCTCTCAAAATGTGACGTGCAGCACAAAACAACTGCTGTCAAATCCCAGTCCTCAGCCTGAGTCTGCAGGATAAATCCACGGCATGTCGTAGTAGCAGCGGCTGCTGGGTATTTGTAGGCCTTTGGTGCTTGAAAAGTCTGGCTTTTACTGACTGTAGCCGAGATTCCCCAGTGTGGAGTCAGCCGAAAGGGCTCGAGCAGCCCGGGACCAGCTCTGCAGCTCAACACATTCACTTGTGTGGTGCACAGCAGCATCACAGAGAGAGAGAGAGAGAGGGAGAGGTGGAGGGATGGGTGAGAGGGAGCCCTGCTTTGACTGCAGAGTGGGCAGGGCTACCATTCTCATGTGCTGTACTTCTTAAAGCAGCATTGTTAGAAGAAGGGGAAAAAAAAGGATGGTGACAAACATGAGTGGAGACAAGGATCGGGACATAAAACTGAACAATCAAGAAAAGAAATGCAGTGAGACCTCAGTGATTAGAAGAGCAAAACTAAAACTATAAAATAAGTTGGGGAATCTTAATATTATGAAATATAAACATGTAAGATTACACTGAATAAAAGGGACACATGGCAGATTACCGTCTAACGGACATGACAAAGAATTAGTACAACTTGCAGAAATTGTACTGATATTAAGAACAGATTTAGTGTTTTCATGGACTAATCCACTTTAAGGTCTCTTCAATCTGATATTCATGGTTCTGCCTTTACCAAGACTGATGCAAATACAGGTACTAACGCTTTTTCCACCTCTATGTATATGTACATATACAGATACATGTGACTTTAAAGAAAAATAGTGGGTGAAATTGTTGTTTCAATTAAAATTTCTTATTGTGTGTTCATGTTGCCAAATGTATGCTCTATTATGCCTTTAAATTTCTGTTTTTGCTTGTAATCAAGAGAGTCAGCATTAACTCACTCATCTTCTACCACTTCATCCTCTACATAAGGGTCACGGGGGGGGGGCAAATCTGCATATTTTTGGACTGTGGGAGGAAAACCCGGAGAAAACCCATGCACACACGAGGAGAACCAGCAAACTCCATGCAGAAACAGCCTCACAAACCCAGGTCGTCTTGCTGCGGAGGCAAGAGCGCTAACCACTACCCCAACATGGACTGGTCTGTAAATCTGTGGCATCAATGTGAGATCAGTTAGGTCCAAATCACTGAAGTTCTCCAACCACGTTACAGTGCTTCAGTTGGTTTAACATAAAGAACAGTCTCAGAGTTGAAGCTAGAAAAGGCTGATAAAGTCCAGACAGAGGTTAAACAGACAAGACAAGAGCAGCTGAAATAAAACATGACAACCACAGCATACAAACAAAGACTGGGCCATAATCACAGCTTCCATACAAACATACATTTAGCACACAAACAAATTCTCCCACTGTAATCCAGAAGCCTCACTTACATTCTTGAGTTTTCGGCTGCAGTCACTTCCCCTGGGGAGAGAAGGAGACAGAAAGAGACCATGAGTTCTGTGTTCAAGTTTAACCACTGACACTGTTAAAGACACGGTCTTTTAGATAAAATGCAAAAAACGAAGCAGCAAAAACTACATTCCTAAAGCCGCTGTATTGCGCCAGTGTTTCATTCACAAAGACGGCTCCTGTTTTTGACTCGGCAGCGCTCGGACGCTTCGACTGCCAAGTGAACTTTGAGAGGTGCAGTGAAGAAACGCCACAGCAGTGGCCACTTAGCGCCACACGCGCTGCCAAAATGAGAAGATGCGGATCTTGCGGCTCGCCACTTGAAGCTATAAATGGGGAAGTGGAGCGAGGCAGAAGTCAGAAAGTGACCCCGACACACACGATAAGGGAGGGAGGGAGGGAGAGGAAGAGCACCGCAAACATGCAAATCACCACCTCTTTCATCATTAGAAGTCACAAGAGAAACACATCTTTTAAAAACGGTATTAGAAGCAAGAAATCTATTATGTTAAGACATAAAATTACCATGATCATGCCATCAGTGATGCAGGAAACATGCATGGCTTCACTCCTGAGGAGTTGTTTGTACTCATATATACAGTCAGATACAGTAAATCTGACATGACAACGTGTCACAATTATTCACTCACTCAACAAACAGGTGAAGCCTAAATTGCAGCTGCATGTTTTTTTTTTTCATGACAGCTTTGACCTGAGAAAGAAAGGAATGTGAGAAGAAGAGTAGACGAGCAAATAGAAAGTAGCCAAAGGGCACGATGTGTATATGCAGTACTCCTCCTCCTCCTCCTCCTCCTCCTCCTCCTCCTCCTCCTCCTCCTCCTCCTCCTCCTCCTCCTCCTCCTCCTCCTCCTCCTCCTCCTCCTCCTCCTCCTCCTCCTCCTCCTCCTCCTCCTCCTCCTCCTCCTCCTCCTCCTCCTCCTCCTCCTCCTCCTCCTCCTCCTCTCTTTGTCAGCCGACTGAATAAACACAGAGACAGGTAGCTTTTCTCTGCGGTTACATTGTAGAGATAAAAACCTGAAGGACAAACCCAACAGATTCCATGCGATATTAGATCATATTTCAGGACCAAGTCTGTGTAAACATCTATACTTCTCTACTGTTTGTGTCAGTCTCAGCGCTGCAAGCTGTCAGAAAAGACAACCTGACAGAAATGTAATTTTCAGACTGTCAATATTGTGCATTTTCGAGGTAAATATAAAAAAATGTTTTTTGTACTGTAGATATTTATCAAATCTTGTCATTGTGGAACAGCAATTCTGTTTTTCATCCCATTTGTTTCTACACATGTGAAGGAACGACATCAATCCATAACTGTTTAATTTGCTCTCAAACCAGATCTCCTTCCCTTTCCATCACTTTGATCCGTTTCCATCAACATGCACGAGTATATTTCAGTCCTGAGAACACACTGTACCACAGTCTGTCCATCTTTACACCTCCCTGTCTAAAACGGTTTCTTCAGATGAGTCCAGTGGGACTCTGGAGGACAGAAGACCCACAACTGCTTCCTTTCGTGGGTACGAGCTGCAGGAAAATCCTGTACGACACATGGTTAACATAACATAACAACTGAAAATAGCACACAGCCAATGAAACAACAAAACCAATATTTCCTATTAGTTTTGGGATATTGTGTGTGGATATATTACTTTTCACAAAACACCAAATGAACCTTCAAATCACAAGGCTTCCTGTTATTCACCGTATGGTTATTATTTACCCTGTGAATAAGCATTTGTTATTAACTGAAGGTCACGCCACTTTTTTCTGTGGTTGTTTAAGAGAATTGCAATCTATTTTAATCATCAATTTAATCTCTTGACATGTTTGACTCTACAATGTGGATGATTTCTGGTTTCACTGGTTTGTGGACAAAAAAAAAAAGACATTTTTGAGGTTTGGGGGAACAAAAACAAAAATTAAAAAATAAATCACAAATAATCCATACTGGACACTCCACACGGATAATGAACAGCTGGTTTTAATATTATGGCTGGTCAGTGAAGGTTTGTTAGAGTACACATGCACACAGGCTACATAAACACAGTAAAATCACACACACACACGCACTGCAGTGCTTTCAATCAATTCTTTGTCCTGACAGAGCCGGTGGAGCAGCTAACATTAGCCCTGTCCCCCTCTCTCCTCCATCTCAAGCAGCACCTTTCTGAACCCTTGTGTGAATGACACCTCTCTGATGCACTGGCTGCCTGCATTAGGGTTCTCTCTCTCACTCACACACACACACACACACACAAACACAGTTCCACACACACACATACAGTATGTATATAAAACAAATAACTACATGGACTTGACTTTGTTACCAAGCAACAAAAAGTCACTGTTCAGCGAGGGATGTAAAAGCCTCTTGTTGTGTTTGGACAGAGGCCAGTTGTGTCGAACAGATATGCTATTGTCGCTTCACCGACACAGACTCAAACAAACTTCCATTGATTCTCATTTACTTGTTTGTGTTAGCAGTGAAGTGGGTGATTGTGCGACGCTGCATATTAACACACGACTGAATTATGTTCCTCTTCAACAATCGAGTCAAATCACAAACTAAACACACACACGTCTTTGTTTAAGAACAAAGCTACTATGTAAGACATGTATTATATTCAGCCATAAAATGACCACAATGTCATTTAATGGCTAAGGTTAAGGAAACGTCACCAATAACAACGGAGCAGTCAGGTCCAATTGTGATTTTTAAATTTAAAAATACAAATAAAATGTAATGAACAGAATCAAAAATACACTCAAAAGCTCAAGAACAGTGTGCAGAATACTCATGCTGATGAAGGTCATGTGATACAGTGGAGAGGTATTTATGGAGCCCAAATTCTATTTATTCAAATGTAATTTATTGGTACCTTTTAATGCTTCATATTATCTGTCTGCTGATTGTGTGTCTGGCTCTGCTGCCTGACAGCTTTTATCGTGTACTAAGTCTGATCTATGCTTTTGTTTTGTTGTCAACGTGGTTTCTAACCTCTGTTGCCTTTTTTATATAGGTATTATGAAACACACAGATGAGGAGCAGAAGTCTACAGAATATCTCTCAGATCACTAGATTTACACTATTTATTGTGCTTAAAGGTTATTATGGACTTATGAATCAATAGCACAACATTGTCTTCTACCCAACTTGTTTAAAGTTCTTTGGCTTTGGAATAAAACATAACAGTGTACACAAAACATAACACACACAAACTGTGCGTCTTACTTAGGGCGTGTGGACGTGTCCTGCAGGTCCCCGGGGTCAAACAGCTGAGAGCCTTTCAGTCCCAACTCCTCACAGCCGCGAAGAAACACACTGAGGTTGTCCTACAACAAACACAAACACATTATATGACGTTAGCAGACACACAAAACAGAGCAAGGTCAGATCCACTCACTGCACAAACGTTTCGGTGAACTGTATAGTGAATATCATGGAAATATAGTCTTATTTTCATCACTTGTTGCTTCTCCTGCTTTAAAAAGCACATTTGTGAGATCAATTAAAACTAATGTAAACAAATAATTTAATAAAATGTAATTTTATTGGTTTAAACACATTACTAACACATGGCAACTGTATTTCTGAAGCAGGTTACACAATAAGTCACACACAGGACACTCAGCTGAAGAAACCTCAGCTGAAGAAACCTGTACTTCCACTTTGTCTATTCTCACTGACATAAAGAGGTCTCAAATTCCCCTTCACCCAAACCTAACTAGAGATTAGGAATAAATCCAGAACAATTTTGATTTATACTGATACAGTAGGGAAACCTTGAGTATTTATCGATACTGATTTCAGACAAATGTAACTTTTATCCTGAAATAATGTAATGCTCCATCTGTGGAAACCGATGTCCTCTCACATAAAGAAAGGAACAGTTGTCCCACAACATGCTGCTTTTTTTTGCTTAATTAAAGATTTTCCCATCTGTTTTTATTTTATCTAAAAGACAGCTGACGTGCAGTCCTCACACAAGCTCTGATCACATCGTCTAAACGCCAAAATATCCGCCCTCTTAAAACTGCAGCGTGTAACTCTTTAATATAAACAAATAGGTCTGTTAGATTCAAGCTATTGTCAAATGAGTTCACACAGTTCACATGACTTCCTGTGTTTAACAGCATAGTGGTGTTTCTGTCCATCAACACCCCGTGACATTCCCTCGTTAGACACGGGGAGTGATATATTCTATATTATGACAGTGAGAGAAAACAGTAATAATGTGCATTTAAAGTGACACACCTGCAGAGTATGAGTGAAAACACTAAATAAATTCTACTGCTCAAAAAAAAGCATTTGCGGGGACTAAATGCTCTGCTGCTGTATACACATCAAAGCTCCCCCAGTCAGGTCTGATAGTATTTCTAGACAGAGCCTGTTTTCAGGTGAAAGATGCAGCAAACATAACGTTAGATTATTTCTGTTCATGAACAGAGGCAGAATAACAACATCAAAAACAACACGACTGCAGCTTTAAGGTCGACGACTGAAAAACAGTCGATTGAAAGCAAGATTCTGCAGATATTTAGATACAAGTCTGTCTGTCAGAGAGAAAAAAAACCCTGAAAAAGTGTAGAAATGCAACAAAAAGATACAAAACGAGAGCAGACACAAACACATGGACACACAACGAGAGCAGACACAAACCCATGGACACACAACGAGAGCAGACACAAACCCATGGACACACAATGAGAGCAGACCCAAACACATGGACACACAACGAGAGCAGACACAAACCCATGGACACACAACGAGAGCAGACACAAACCCATGGACACACAACGAGAGCAGACACAAACCCATGGACACACAACGAGAGCAGACACAAACCCATGGACACACAATGAGAGCAGACCCAAACACATGGACACACAGACAGTCTGTGCACGACATGAAAATCAGGGTTAGGCTACCGGCTCAACAGCAATGTGACACCACCAAGGTTCGTGTCCAGCTCACCTTCACGTCCTCCCTTAGATTATTCCAACTTTCTGTCTTCACTTTCTTTCCTTCAAGTGTATTATTTCCCCGTTGTTTTCTTCTTTATTTAATCTCTCCTGATTCACCTGCACTTTCTCCGTCTTCCCGTCTCTTCGCTTCAGTCTCTCTCCATCATCTCAGTCTTCCTCCCTCTCACATCTCTGCTCTCTCTGACAGACTCTTTGTTGGGTGCAACCTGAGCTGAGCTCTCCTCTCTCGTTCCCAGGTTCTCCCTCTCCCTCACTCTCTCCCTCTCTTTGTTTCCGTCTCTCTATTCCTCTGAGGGCCACAGTCAGAAGTCCTTCCCTCCGCCACCCCCCCGCCCTTTCTGGGTGTCACTATTTCCTCTCCACACCCTGATTGTCCCGGGCACCCCTCTATCTCTCACACGCTGACACACAAATACAATGTTGCTTATATTCACATACACCATGAACAAAGTTATAAAAATATGATGTTTAATCAACTTTATACATACATGCAGATGCTCGGTTTATAAACACTGCAATGAAGGGGATTAGGCTTGTAACTGGAGGGTCACCAGTTTGAATCCCTGGACACAGATAAGTGCTGCCCACGGCTTCTGTGCCAGGTCTGTGTGTGTGTGTGTGTGTGTGTGTAATAACGATGGGTTAAATGCAGAGTTGGTTTGTGTGCAAATATATAAACAGCGATTGTTTTTAGGACACTGCACTGACATTCATTTGGACAGCCTAAACACAGCCTGTATCCCTAATCTTAACCAGTTAATGCCGAGCTGCAATTCAAATCTTAACCAGTTCTTCAAAAATGAGATTCTGCTCTTATTAAGACCAGGCTTTGGACTCCATGGAGACTACTGGTCCTAACAAGGTCAGTGTTTATGCCAAAAGGATCCTAAAAGGGGTAACAAATACAAGTAAGCAAACACACACACACACACACACTTGGAAACTGTTTTTCTCACGATCCTTTGCCATTTGTTGCAAAACACCTCCTCAAAACCCACCCTGCAGCTTCCTGTGTTTTCAGGACAGCTACAACTCTCCACTCTTGATGAAGCAACCCCACCCACAGATACACAAACACACACGCACAGACACTATCACACACGCACACACAGTCTTCTCTTTGTCAAAGGACACAGTAATCTCATGACTGCTTTACCCCAGGGAGAACACACCTATAGTGGGATTAACTGTGTCACAAACGCACACACACACACACACACACACACACACACACACACACACACACACACACACACACACACACACACACACACACACACACACACACACACACACACACACACACACACACACACACACACACACACACACACACACAATGCATATGCACCAAAGTCACGTTTGACCTCTCAGTGAAGGGCTTTCTGCTCATTTGCATCCAATTATTAAAGCATGTGGATCAGTAACAAGTGATGACTCACAACAATAAGGTCACAGCAAGCTGAAAAAAGGGGATGATTTTGTAACGAGTTTTCATCCAAACAGATCCAAAGTATCCAAACTGGATGAGGTTTGTAGAGAAAGTAACACAAACTGGGAATATCTGTCTTGAAAGACACAACATTTCAAACTTCACGGTGAACTCTGCCACGGTTAACTCTGAAATGGAGCGAGTTTGCGGAAAATTTGACTTTTTTTAATAACAAGAAAACTCAATAAACTTGGGAGCTGCCGGTCGCTGGCGGAAGACAACTGGTGTGTCACCCCTGAAAACATTTCACAAGCGCAAAATATGAGTAATTCAACAATTGATAATCTAATTATGAAACATCACAGTCCCGAGCACAACACAAATCTCAGGAATCATGTTTTCACTGCTGCCAAGAGAGACAAACAAATCAACTTGTAAAATAAGAGACAATGTGAAAAATGACTGCCAGTATATTCAGTTGTCACAGATTGACTTGAGCTCAGACCTAAAGGAGCTAAAAAAATAAGTCCCACACTCCCCCCCCCCTCTGTCAGCTGGTGTTCAGCATGATCAGGAACAATAATCAAGAAAACATCAACAATTAAAACGGCTCATTTAGTAGCAACTTGCAATTATACCTAAGGAATAACAGTGAGGTGTGCGTGTGTGTGTGTGTGTGTGTGTGTGACTGTGCAGGTCACTGCCACAGGAAACTGGGCGTGTACTGCACAGACATGACTGACAGTTGAATGTGTTTGGAGAAGGATTGGGAGGTAAGAGGTTGACTTTAATACAATCCACTCCCAATAAATTTGGGCAAAAGTCATTCCCAGTGAGGAAATAATAAAAAAAACACTGTGGTAAGATTAACAAGTGTTAAAAAGAAGCAATAAATTACAACGAAATGTGTGAAGTGGAGAAGAATGGTCAGCGCGAGGGGCCACATAAATAACTTTTACGAGCAAAATTTAATGCGTTAAAAGGTAAAAAAAAAAAAGTAACTTTACAGAGCGAGCGCGTGTCTCCCTAAACACGGCACACACTGCCATTCTTATTTGATAGAACCAAGACAAGACCCACCACAGTTTCTCAGGAAACAGGAGTCCTGAGTTTGGATCTAACCCTAATCCTGTTTATTCCTGCCAAGGAAATAATAAAACAAAGTTATAACCTATAGCACAACATAGCATAGCAATAAAACATAAAACTTCTTTACGGGGAACTTCGTTTCCATTTTGTGAATGTGACCTAAAATATATCCTCTATAATTATGGCACACTTATGGAGTAAATATCAATAAACCTAGAATTACAGCAGTTTTACAGAACAAAAGTGTTTTTATTTTCCAACATGTGCGTCACAGGAAAAATGACACAAACGCCTGTTGCCGTAAAACTTGACGTCCGGAAAAACAACGTTTTTTTTTTTTTTTAAGCACGTGAATCAGTGCCATTCAACTGTCAGGCTGATCACCAGTGCGTGTGTTTACACACTGTAAAACATGAGCGTAACAGAGGACACGCCAACAACCCGACCTGTTCACCGGCGGAACGCGGAGCCCACACTGATGTAGCTGCTCTGATTACAAAACAGCCCAAAACTCCTCAGAGACTCATTTTCCCATTAGCCCCCCAAACAGGAAGAGGAAGGGGGAGTCGCCTGTGTTTTATTACGATGGGCCAGATAACAGCAGACCCCTTGTTTATGTGTTTCTCACCTCCCTAATCACAGCCAGAGGGAGGAAAGAAAAAGCTACAGGAGGGTTAAGAAACAGAATTATGAAACTAAAAGTATAAAGGGTCATTTTGTTCAGCCAGAAGGTGGGACTTTCTTTCTTATGTCACATAAACATGTTGTCCTCAGTCTATGATTCATTTCCCCCCTTTGGACCAATTAGTAATGGTCACATTATGTTTTCTAGTCCTGTAATTGTCATGTTTGTCCTTGCTGCTAATTAGATTTGTTTTGTTATAATAATGTTGTTGTTATATGCATCAATCTCCACAAAGGCGTGTGATACCCAGTGAAAAAAAAAAGCTAAAAATATATTGCTAAAATAGAACGATTTGAAACTTGAACTTGAGTCCATTAGGCCATAAACCAATGAAATAAAAAAAGAAAACCAAACAAAAATGTAACCCAAGTGTCAGAAAGTGACTTACACACTTATCACAGCCAGAGTGGTGCAGAAGTTGTTGGGTTTAAAAGCTCTAATGGGATCATCAATTGTTATTCTAGCTGTTATTGCACAGTGGAAAAAAGGTCAGAAAAGAATGGTGGCTGTGCAATTATCTGCCACTTGTTAAAAGTCAGTGACGGCCCATCAGTGACGCCACGAGATAAGAAAAGCTATTTCAGCCCAGGACACACTTCCTCGTCTGTTCTGTCTCCTTTTGGTCCAATAACACCCACAAGTCACCGTCAACTGTTTGTCTTCAAGTGCTTCAACTTCTGTCCTCGTCACCCGTATCGCTCTTTCTTAACATCTCAATAATCTGTCATTACTATACGCTGACTTCTTCAACATTTGTGGTATTTTCTGCCTAAATCACACCAAATGAGCCACTAATTTTTAAGAATTGTCATAGTGAAATTATCGTACTGCGGTCGTGTCATGGCCATAACCTGTAAATAATGTCCATATCGATGTTATATTAAACTGCTGTAGCATTTTCCCTCAACAAAATTTCAGACATCACATATAGAGAGCAAGTCAGGAAGGAGGAAAGAAAACACACTTGGCGTGAGATTGAATATGGACTTTCTCTCTGCCTGTGTTTACATGTCTTTACTGCTCCTGAAAGGCCACTTCATGCCAGATCACGGTCTTAGGTCATCATGAAGGGGCTCCACTATATTACACTGTACTGAAACACCTCAGTGTTCAGGTCCACTGAAATCCACAGGCTCTCATTTAGAGCAGGAAGTGAACTTTCTTGAGTTTCCTGAATAAAACCCACACACACACACACACACGCACACAACACTTCATAATCTTGGATTTAGGTTTTTGGGAGCAGCCTTTAATTGACTTGACAGAGTTAGTGTGAAGGAGAGGAGAGAGAGACACGCAGTAAAAGGACCACAAGCCAGAACTGAACCTGGGCCACTGCAGTCGGCTGCAGCCACAGAGGCACCAGCACTAACCCTAACCCAGCAGGCAACAAGAATCTCCAACATAAAAGTACAGGCAAAGAAATATGGAGACAAAGGTAGACAACGTCATATTAAGATCTGGGTTATGGTGCGATTTATATCCTTTGGGTTAAATTTCTGTTTTGGAAACCTGCACAGATATGAAAGCCCAAGTTTTAAAGTTATGAGCCAGAATATGTGAGGGTGTCACACACTGAAACCCCTATTATACCACACTGTCATGTCAGGTTCAGGTTAAAGGTTAAACTCACTCTTTAAAAGGTCCAACATTCAACATGTTGGAGGGTTTATTGACAGAAATCATTGATACCTTTTGTGTATAATCGCTTTAAAATAAAACTTATTTGGGTTTTGTGGACAATGAATAAGACTTTTTTTTTTTTTTTTTAGATACCTTAGGTAAGGGCCTAGCTCTATGAAGGCCACCATCTTGTGTTTCTACTGCAGTTTGAAGAGATTTCACTTTGTAAAGCAGAGACTTGATGCAAAACAAAGAAGAATGAAATCCTTCCTGGCATGTGAAGGCCACTGTAGATATTCCATTTGTTACAATTTGCAGTCTCACTTTAGATGTCACTAATATTGACACCCTGGACCTTCACCATTGAGAGATAAAGTATTTTTCGAAAGAGAGGCCACAAGAAAGAGGAAGGCACAAGAGACAGCTGTGTTTAAAGATGCAACAAAGAACAAGTCATAAGCTTTGGTGGAAAAACTACTTAAAATAGTGTGTGACAGGGCAGAGGACTTACCAGACCAGCAATGGGTGTAGGGAGTCTGTTAATTTTCTTCACTAGACCGGGTTTAATGGAGCTCAGCAACCTAATAAAAAAGACACAGAGGAAAGAAGACACCATGAGCTAAATATGCTTTAAAAACAAAATGGTGATTTGCAATGTGAGAAGCATTTATATCATAGAATGCAGTGTGAAGTTAAACCCGAGCACAGGAAGAGTAAAATGTCTGCAGAGAGTGAAAAAAGTGTCCGTAAGATTGATATGATTCTACAATCACTGCTGCTCATTTCAATTTCACTGAGCTATTTTTTCATCCAGTACGCGTCATGTCACACGCACATGAAAAGTTATGTCATGAGCAAAAATCCTCACATCTCCCACTCTTACACTCCGACACTTTCTGTAATGTTAACTGCAGTTCAGTAACAGTTATTTTGCTATTTTACTTTTTTGAGCAAACCCACTCAGCCTCATTATCTCAAACACATATTTGCTGCCTTATGTTTCCCAGAATATCCCGGAGACCTAAACAAGGAGGCTGTTCTCAGCTCTATACACGACACTGGAGTATTTCCCTTGCCTGGATTGCCTGGAATGAGAATCATAGTAGTTCACCTTTTTCTTAAGTCAAAAAAAGTCACCCAGGTGGATTTCTCCGCTTTGACAAAATTGTGTCCTCATCTTTTTGACAATGATAAATATTAGTACAGATGAGATCGACGGTGTTGACATTTGTGCCTATTGTGGACAAACACTGTTTAAATGTACGACAGATATAATGCATCATCTTATAAGAATGTGCAAGGACAAACAAAATGACAGACAACTGTCAACGACCTGGTCACACAATGCACTTAAGCAGCCGAGGGAACAGACACGGGGGGATGTGAGGTTGATGAATAAATCACAACAGTAATTTAAGGATTTAAAACACTGACCCAGAGGATCACAGGTGCGATCACTGCAGCTGTTAAATATGAAACGTTCCTGGTAAAGTCATCATCTGCACACATTTACTCAACATGTGTCTCTTTCTGGCCGAGTGATGATGAATGCACTGTGTGTTCATTTGGTGTCTACAAGCTTAACATGTATGATAGCAACAGTTCACAGGCAGTGTTTGGCCAAAACTACATTATAATCATTACTTGCTGCCCTGCAAATAAGAGTCAATCATTTCAACCATATACTACAAATACTTGGCTTACAACTAAATGTTCCACCAAATTTGAATTCAAAACAGAAATTGGCTTTCACTTGGTTTAAATTTTGGTGGCAAGCCAACAATTTTGACAATTCTTATTTCCTAACTGAGTGAAATGAAAATCCATCTGGCTCACATTCAGAATCTTGAGTGCATCTTACAAAGGGTTCAACATTTTTCTGAACTCCAAACAAATTCTTAATTCTCAATCATTTTCAAAGCAAGTTGCAAAGGCTGCTATTTACAACAAATCATATGTTAATGTTCTCCTTGAATTAGAAGATATTTAAATGGCGTCATGTGGAACCACAAAATCTATAACACAGTGAACACTGAACTGAAGCTTGACCTAAAATAATCAAGTGGCAAAAAGAAAAATCACACTTCGATATGTCCTCCATATCTGTAAAACTAAATAATACCCATTTTACAAACGTGCAAGTTCAGAAATCACTGAAGCATTTAGCATTTCAAAACTATTTGATAATATTGGAGGCCTGCGGTGCGACAGGCGGTACACTCAGTCCTTCCAGGATATTCCACAAATTCCAAAACCAGTTGGGACACTGTTAAATTGGTCCTCGTGTCTGCTATCGCAATAAAGACAGTGAAAACACTGAGGCTTGTGTAACTGAACTTGACACAGAGGAATGCGAGTGAGAGACAGTGCAAGTGTTTGTCTTCTCAGTCTCATTTCAGCACATTATGAGAGGTAAGGCAAAAGTTCACGCGTCACAGTGGGGGACAATTCGACAGCATGTCAGTCTCTGCTGTGACAAATCACTGCGGGTATGTAAAGGAAACCTGTTTGACCGCTGAGGTTTGTTCCGACTATAATTAATAGGTCTGGTTATTGTGGGTTAACAGGATTGTCAGAATGTTACGATACCGAAACTCACATAATGAAAAAGCATGTATAGAAATGTGCTATTGTAATTAACTATATACTGAATGCAGAGAGGAAGTGAGGACTAACAGTATTTGTAATCACTGTCATTATGACCTTCAACCTGCAGCAGGTTGAAGATTTAAGCTATTATGGTTGTAGCGGTGCTGCTCAAGCATGTGGATTTGTTTCACTCTTGAGTACAGAGAAAAAAAAAGGTGAGGGAGAGATTTGTATTGCATGCTATGCTTATACGTGCACAGCTGCCGGGCTGTTTATGTGGACAGAAATAACTTCTGCACAAGGCTGACAGAGCTGCACACAACTCAACAAAGCAATAACGGAGCAACACATGACTCATGAAGTCTGTAAAATGTCCACAAAATCGGGGTCTGGACATTTTCATTCAAGTATTATCTGGAAAACATTTGCCTAGATAGCTGGCATAGGAAGTCAGTGAAAATATGGACCATTTCAGGAAAATGTCTCGTTTGAAAGCAGCTTAAAAGAAAGATCTCCCATGTTGTCTTAGTTTAAAATAATTATTGATGTTCATCCAGAAACAGCGGCTGGACAAATTGGACAATGATGGGCCATTACAGCTGGAATGAGTCCTTCATTTTGAAGGGACAGTAAGAAAGCATCATTTCCTTCAAGTGAATAAGAGCAACAGAGATAAAAGCTCAGACATTGAGCGAGTCAGAACTTACTCGCACAGCAGTATGCCGTTCTCCAAACCCCCTCTGAAATCTTTGTCACCAAAACATCTTCCCGTCACGGCCTGCAGAGAAAACAAAAGAGGAGGTTAGCAAAAAATTCAGCGTGGCAGGCATTAGAGGTCAAAAACAGAAGATAAAAAAAAGATCACTTTGGTTTCTAAATCTTAAGTCTACACACACACACACACACACACACACAAACTCGGCTTTAAAACCTTTATCAAAAATCCTTTCACGTATTTCCTTCACAGTAAATCTTGGCAATGGCACGGACAGTAGCACAAAGAGCTGCCTGCCATATATCAAGTCCCTCTCTGGTTAACAGTGCTATGCACTAACAAGCTTGACATAAGCCACAATCATCCCGACCAAACGGCCCTGGCTGGCTAATGTGTCGTGACAGGGGATTTATCGGGTAATAGTTGCTCAGACCCTCTGAGGAGGAGAAGCTGCCTGTTTGCATGTATTTGCATGACTATAGAGTGTGATCAGGTTATCTGTGTTCCTTCTATGACAGATATTACAACTAATAGACACATCTTATTCATCTTCTTTGGGGCTCGTCCCTTCAGGGGTCGCCACAGCGGATCTGGATCTGCCTCCATCTTGCTCTTTTTCCCCCCATGTGTCCTCATCTGTTACAACTGTCATGTTTACATGGCATTAGAGAACAATATCGAATTAGTAGTGTTAGTGTGACTTCAACCAGACTTTAAAATACATGTAGACATGTTAGTCCAACTGAAATTGTACTCAATTTTCCAAAAATTGATTAACATGCATAGATAATGCAACTGGGGGTTGAAATGCTATTGCATATATACATTTAATTGGCCTAGTTCCTCTGCTCATGCTCAATACATCCCAACCTTAGGGTTTTACCTGGAATAATGGAGGAAATCAGAAAAAGACAACCGTGAGCTAAATCCAAAATGTGGGACTGATAAGGTGACAGAAGACATACTTTGTCAGCTTGAAAATTAAAGATTTTTAAGTTAGAATGGTGCTGGACACAGCGCCACCTACTGTAGCGGAGCCACACACACTTCACACAATAAATCAGTTCCCCGCTCGGGTTTGTATACTAGAACAAGGACAGTAGTCATATTAAATGGGGTAGTAAGGCTAAAACGTAGCATGAGCTTGCAGGTGCATGGAAACGTCCTGACTGAAATAACAATCTCCTATAGTGAAAAATATCTGCTGTAGCCGAGCCCATTTAAAAGCCATTTATTCACACAAACACTGGTAGGTATTTGGAGGAGGGACCCCTCTGGTCCAGCCAGTTTAGTAGCCAAAACAATTACAAGATTAAATATCCTGAGTTTCTTTTAGCATTTATTTTCACAGCTGTGGGGACAAAAAGTGTAAAACTATCAAGTCTTGGGCCAGCTGTGGATTTCATGTTGAGCTTGGAATTGTTATAGAAGAAAAGAGCAGCTGAATGTTTACATAATGGACCGCCATTTCTGCTGCTGGCGGAATCTATTACAATTTCAGATCAATCCTATGTTTTGTTACTACCAAATACAATAAAACTGGATTTTCTTTAAATACAAAGAAAATCTGTTTAATCTAAACCATGTAGAGTAAGTACAGGTTATCTTATTTCATCAAAGTCCTCAAGTTTGAATGAGAGAAAACAAGGGTTGTACCATAACGGCCCTAGAATAGACCCCTGCGGGATCCCGCAATAATCTAGTTACCAAAACTTCATTTAAAACTATTTTTCAGATGTGGTAATCAACTGTGTCAAAAGCTTATATTAAGTGTTAGGGATACAGACAGACAGAGATGCAGACGAACAAACAGAGAAATGAACTTTCCCCATATGTTGACATTAAGCTACTCGATGCCACCATTACCAACTGCAGCGGTACTGTGTGCCTGTGTGCCTGGGGTTGACGAGTGAAGCCCGAGTGTAAAAATACCACAGAGTGGGCCTCTCAGCCCAAACATACACAAATCTATTATTTCAGTATATTAATTTGATACAGAACACCTAGAGATAAACATCAGCAAAATTCAAAAGCACTTTGGAAACGAATACTACACTCAATACAGATTATTCTTAACAGCAGAAGTTACATCTTCTGTAGTAATCTGTAAAGGAAACTTTTCTTAAGGAACCATGGATGAGAGCAGCTGATCAGTCAATAACTTTTCCACATTTTGTACACTGAAGAATGACATTTCCAGATCTGACACGAAAATATTCTGTGGTCTTCTACATGAGGGAATAAAATTCCCTGTGTAATATGTGCAGCAACACCAAGTTTATCTCACAAGAGCAAAGTATTTTCTAGTTCTGTTCGTAAGAAACTAACTGCTGATCCAGTGACCTCGATACTTTAATATAGTCTGCTTAAAAAATCTGCAGCTGAGCAGATGACCTTGATTTAGGAGCTAATAAATGTGTCAGATGGATATTGGTACTGTGCTAAAACTGGATGAGCGTTCACTTATCTAATAATGGTCACTGTTATCCAGAACCCCCTCTAAGATACAGCAAATAAGGTCATGACGTTGTTGTCTTTGCCTAGCATTACAACTTGCTGTGTAAGAAAATATTAGCTCTTCAGGAACCTCCTTAATGAGCAGGAGTGCACATGTAGAATAAAGTGTCACAGTTGGAAAGAGAGATTACAGTGTCACGGTATGAATGATGATCAGTGCACAGTTTAAAGAGAAGAAAAGGGCTGCAGGTGCAGAAACTGAGACAATGGAAAAAGCAAATCACTCTTTAAAAAAAAAAAAAAAAAAAAAAAGGTAGTGTGCAAAAATTTAGAGTGAAGTTGCAAAATCTAAACTCTAGATATGTTTAGTTTATTCTTTGTGGACTCTGTTAGACACATAAATTAGGCTTTTTCTTTAATAGTTTTTTGAAGAACATTATCACATCATTATCTTGCTGCTCTTTGGCAGTGACTGCAAAGCACCTTGATTCATGTACATCTGTTCTTCCCATAAGTGTCATCCTGAGCTGAAGAGTACATGAAACTCACGTCCGGCCAGAGGAACATTCATAAATAAAATAAAGCAGATTTACTTTTCCATTAAAAATCAGAGGCTGTGGTTATTCTTTCATTATGGAGGGCGGATTGGCTGTTAAGTTACGCAGTTGTAATACCTGAGACTAACCTGCAGACTAACAAAACCTTCTGAGTTATGGCAGGAAACCACTGCCACAACTCCATAAAAGTTAAGATGGCATGCATAAGGAGTGTTGTTTATTGTAGGTCAAGGTGTCTAAAAAAAACTTTATTATTTGAGGTGGCCACTAAACACTAAATCAGAAATACCACAAACCTCAGGCATCAGATCTAACACAGGAAGCACTAAAACACCCACCGATGACCACCCAGATGTAGGTATTGCCATTTCCTGATCAAACAAAACAAACATTGAAGTTAAAACGAGGAAAGTAACACTGATGTAACATTTTTGAACTAGTAGACTAGAAATAAGTGTAGCACCCTACCCATGTGACTAACAATACTCACTATGGGCGGGCTCTGGGTTCTTTTAGTTTAGTTTTGTGGTGCTGTATCAACTTTAAACAATAACTGTAACAAAATATGTACTTTCATACCTCAGAAATAAGGCAAGTAAATGAAATACATGAAATAAAAATATGAATTTAAATGGTTTAATGTAGGCTGGTCCTGTTCTTTCGTGTACTCAATATATTTTAAACCTGAAATAATAGTTATTTTAAACCCAATCAATATTTATAATGAATTCTAATTATCACTCACACCCAGTACTTAAAAAATAAATCAGTGTATTAACACACGTAAACCAAAATGATCACAGGCAATAAACACACAACTGTTTCAGGATATTCACAGATCTTTCAGCAACATTCACAGTAACTTTAAATAAACAAAAGGTTCAATGTCCAAATAAATGACCACATTCACACTTGCACTTAAACTCAAAACAGTCTTTGAAATAAAACAGTGCAGGCTCGAGTCACCGGGTCGCTTCGCTTAGACAAGCAAAATAAAAAGCAAGAAAGAAATGCACATGCAATTGGTTTTGTACTCACACTGTCCGCCCTCAGTTAGCGTGTGATGGTGTGGAGATGATGAGAGGGAAGTAAGGTTATGGATGGATGGTGAGGAAGAGGGAAAAGGGAGACCCAGTGACCGCGGCCTTGACCCATGTGGCTTCTCACTCACAGCCGCTACCTGTCGCTCACAGCTCCGAGAGCAAACAAGGTCCAAGGAGTGTATTCTGGCCCTGTCCTCTAGCAAACATACATAAATGTCCTTTAACCAGTCTCTATGCGCCTCCATGAGCTCATTCCGAGCTCACGTAGCAAACAACAGTAACAGTGAACACACATTTAGCACAAGGAACGTGAGGCTACTGCTGCTTCACCAGCGTGCTAACGCACGCTAGCGCGAGCTAATCGCTACTCACGTCACAATCCGTGATTACCGCAACATGAACATTTACGTCCATATACCGTTGATAAACCCCGTATCCGTCCTGGTAGGAGGACAAAACTTTGGCATTGCAAATCCCCCGTGTCGTCTTCCCGATGTTCTCTCAACAGGTTAGCTGTTGAGCTAACTAACCTGCTAACTAACCTGCCCACAGGATGTCGTCCCGCTCCCGTATCTCATCTGACAACTGAGCAGCCAACCGATTGACACGCTTTACATTGTTAATGAATGAATAACGAATGAATTAATATCTTTTTTCCGGTTACATTCACCTAAAAAGTAAATATAAAGTGAAATCATTTAACACAATCAATTGCCAGTAACCGAAAAAGGAATAGGCTGAAGCACATGGCTTATTTACAAAACTAGTAAAAACAAACAAGAAAATCAGAAATGTAGAGAAAATACATAAAACAATGCACTTACACTTACAGTACTAGTACTTGTAACCTGTAATTATTTTACATTTAGTGTGTTTAGTGTTACACAATTTAATTTAATCATTGAGCTTGTTCCATAACTTCCATAACTAATCTGTATTTAATTTGTTCTCTCTTTGATAGTTTCAAACATAAATAATCCTCGCAAATTATAATTTCCTTCTCTTAATTTAAAGATTGTTTGAATGCAAACTGTTTAATTCACCACACAAAAAAATGATCTCTAATGTTTTAGAACGTACAATGAAAAACTAAGCTTTCAAATAAAGCCAAACACAACTCAAGAAGAAGAAAGTGCATCCTAAATATGGCAGAAATGTCTGGATCTGACAGCTGTCGGTAAAGTATCACATTTGTTGTTTTTGGGAATGTCACATGCATTGTTTGAAAACACAATGAAACGATGCAGGTTGGGTTTTTTGCACTTCCTTCCTTTTTGGAAAACCATGTCCAGACTGAGTTCATTCTCATGGATTCACATTCAAAGCAGCCACGACTATCACTTTGGTATCCACGAAGAAAGGACGCCAGCGACTGTTTGTTTTATAAACATGTGAATAAACTTTGCAGAAGCAAGAGAAGCTTTTGCCGAGGGAGCAATTCTGTGTGTGTGTTTTTTCTTCCTTCTCTTTTGATGAATTTTAGAAAAGAGAAAACACAGAGTTCTTATATAAAAACTCCCTCGAAACATTGCTTTCATGTTGTAAGAGATAAAACATCAATGAGGAGAAGCGATTCCTCTTCAGTTAGACAGTGTCTGGCATGGTTCACAACTCAAAGACAGTTTACTTTAACATTACTGCCAAGAATAATACCAATAATAATAATGACCAACAAACAGACAAAGCACTGGTGATACAGTGGGACCACAGTCAAGACAAAAACCAAACCAAGACCAAGATGACTGAGCAGTAGCTTTAGCTCCTCTCTTTATGCAATCCCTTAAAAACAATCCCATGCTGCTGTGCAGTCCAACACTGGACGACTACGTGTCCAAAATCAACAATTAATTCGCCAAGGTTTGCTGAGAGGCTGGTTTCCGTGACGTGGGGGAATTTAAAAACACTACTTACTGCACGACCCTGAGGCACATTATGATCAGTCTGTTGAAGAGCCGACAGCTGTTCGCTCAAGGGCTTGCAAACATAAACAGAGACATGTGCTCCCAGCCTAAAGGCTCACTTCTTTGTCACATGTCTGCTCTGTAGTTGAAAGCATTCTGCCTTACAAGATGTTTTCTTAAGAGTGTTGTGTAATCCTGACAGAATCTGACGCTATACGTCCAAGAATGCATGCACGTCTCCTGGCCTACAGCTAATAATCTCATTAATTCAACTTGGCAAGGGAATGCAATCTGTAAATGCTTCTGCTTTTGCTGAACAACACAAAACCTAATGATTCTGAAATAGAAACAAACAATTGTGCTGAGACATGATCTGTGACGCCTAACCTCTCCTCCAAGTAACAGTCGCGAACAATAACACTTCTCTGTTTCTTCAGTATTGCAGAACGTAAATCAAACGTTTTGTGACGAGGTCGAAACACACAGTTCTGGCACAAAAATGCTGAGTCAAGCCCAACATTTTTATTATCATAACAAACATAGAAATCTTCAATTTGGCTTCGTGGGAAACAGGACTTCAAGAATAAAAAGTATTAAAATCAGTAACATTTGACTCTTAATATGAGGGGAGGCTCATTTGGCTGAGGGTCGCCTCAGCTCATGGAGCTACTAACAAGTTCAGCCAAAGGTCGTGAGTGGTATCTGCCTGCGATCAATCAATTGGACCCTTTCACAAGCTGCCACTGCTGCCACCACTGTGGGGATTCACTATTGTGACCATGGAGCCTGGTGTGCTGGCATGTCAGTGGATGGTAAGAGAGAGAGAGAGAGACAGAGACGGGAGGGGGGGGGATATGGTCCTGAGGGATGGATCTGAGAAAGCTTTTAAACTAGTCAGCTTGTCATGTTTTAAAGATTTCTTTTTGGCCGTCTTTGCCTCAAACACTAAAAGCAGAGTTCAAAAGGAGACGGGGAGTGTGGAATGAAGTCTGTCCCCAGTATGAAAAGAATGGGGGAGGTTGCAGCTACGAGGACATGTATTCTAACATCTCCACTACAACACAACACCCTGAGGGATATATGTTTGAAGAGACAACATTACTTAGACCCCAGTTATTAAAACAGATTCAAATAAAGAGTGAATCCAGAAATGTGGCTGTAAATAACCACTATTTTGATGGTTGAGTAGTCAATGACTAATATACAAATATACAGCCTAGAAGTGCAACTAAACGTTGAACCCGAATATCCACAAAAATGTAAACCCAGAGAAAATGACTGTGCAACTGTTTGGATTAAGGATTTAAGGATTAATCCTCATAATCATTTTTAAGCTCTTGATGTCAGGAGACTCTTTGTTCTAACCTTCTGTGTACATCTTTGTAAAACATGTCCCATGACAAATTAAGCAAAACTCCTACTTCAGAATATTCATTCACCAATCACAAACATTCCAAACAACATCTCGACTTGAGAACTCTGAGCTTTCATCATTAATCCACAGGAAACACAAACAACACAAATTACATTTAAGACTAAGCTACACAATACAAAACCAGCACAGCACTCAGTGGGGCACAAAAGCTGGTATAAAGTCTCTCAGCCAAAGAGGAGACAGAGGCTCCAACTACATCTGGGGCCAATGTGAGCGTGGAAAACAAAATAGCTCGTCTATCTTTTCTTTTTTTCCCTCCCTGCCTAATTTTAACATGAATCATGAGGTTTCCCCTGAGCTGGCACAGGTTTTATAAGATTTGGGACTAATATTGGGATCATTCTTCTCAAGACCGCATTGCAGATCACCGCTAAGTAGCGGCAATCAGTAGCAAATCCAACCATTTACCAAGTCCAACTCCTGTCAAGGCAGTGACGCATATATACATGCAGTACACAGTGGTGAGAGGCGGAGCCAAAACTGACTTGTATTTATTAAAAAACAAAAAGGTTTCATGGACCACACATACATCATTCTGCCCAACGACAGACACACCAGCACAGACGTTTTAATGACACCATGTGTTTTCAGTTAACCGTGTGCAAACACCCACGTTTGTATTTGTGATGGGAGGGGATTTTATGATTTATGAATCGAGGGTGAGCTGAGCTGGTACCACAGCGGCACAGTGGCTGCACAAGCCCAGAGACAATGAACAAAAGAGTATGACCAAACAGGGATCATCACAGGTAATCACGGTTAATAGAGTCTCATTAGCCTGGTATTATACAGCAGAATCAACAGTGGACTGCAGGAGTCCAATCCCAGATCTGGACCGCGTCGGAGGGGGAATATTTATAGACTGATTTGATGACAGCGGAGTATTTGGACTAAATCTGTTGTGGTAGAAAGACCATGCTTCACAGACCAAACCTTGCAATGGGTAACATCTTGAGAGACCACCTCAAAGACACATGACTAACGACCTCTGTCATAATAAAAGCCCACACATCAATAATAAAAAAAAAGATTTGTATTACTTTTTAACTGTAAGACAACATGAGGAATATCATGCGTGGGACAGAATGTTACACAAGCTCTTCTGCACTTGGATTACCACAAGTTTACCTTCCACATGTGCCGACCACACACTTGAATTATGTTGATTTACAGTGAGGGAGAGCGCGATGAAAAGGGGGAAGGAAGACATAAATGTGTGTGTCAAAGGTGAAGATCAGTGAAACACAAGTGCAACTTTACAGATTATTTCTTAAGGTTTATACTGTATAGAAAATATAAAGGTATTTTTCTGTGTGAAAATGTATGAGGCCTGACCAATGTTTTATGTTTTCAAACACACTTTCTACTGCTGCTCTCATTTTAGTCAGAAAAGCACAAATGTTTCCAGGCACACGCCGGATCCTGTGAGAGTCATCTGGCGTGGGAAACCTTACACAACCTCCCCTGATTACTCATGTTCTGCTATCTGCTCCCACTCAGCAAGACACACTGGTTTTCATGAGCATAAGCTACTTTTTTTACTGTAACAGATAACCGACACTCACTTTAACGAGCAAATCATCTCCTAATGGTTTTCTGTGGAAAAATGGATAAGCTTTGGTTGATCAAATGCAGTTAGAGGACGATGGTGATGGAGAACTTTGAAGGTGAAACCATCACCCCTCTAGTACTGAAGATAAATGCCACATCCAGATAGAACAACATCAAATTCAGTTTGTTAAACCAATCAAAAATGACTCATAAACTATCGGAAAACAGTGAAATAAATAACTGTGAAGGCCATTTTATTTCTGCTTACAGGAGCGTGTCTCCTCACTGGGGCTGTTTTCCGTGATTTCACACCTTTTGTCCCTGGAGTCTGTCTACGATGAGCCGAGGAACGGAGCTGTGAACGGACGCCCATCTGCTCCGAGCGTTCACACTGTAAATCTGGACGCCACCTCGGAGTCTGCTCCATATGTGGCTGCATTCCATAACCACAACATGTCACCGACATAGACCTTCATTTAATGGATAAACAACAGAAAGAGGAGCAACCAAACCAGACGGGAGCGACACGAAGCAGCATGAACTGAATGTGTTGCTTGTTGAAACTGCTCTCCTTGACACGGTTAGAAGTGTTCCTGTGCAGAGACGATGTGATTCCTTTCAGCTCTAATGAAAGAATCAACACGCCGACTGCAAGAACTCATTTAAATATGACAAAAGCAGCTTTGTATCACAAGGCCTAACACGATAAGGACTGTGCAACATTGTGTGTCACAGATTACACACTCAAAAAACAAATATCATCTATAAACCCTTGTTGAAACTGTATTTCTATTGTTGCCTATCAGGAATATCACTAATTACTTCTCTGCAGCTATCCTTAAGTCTAAAACTTCCTCAGTTTACTGATTGCTTGTTCACGACTCATAACATAACGAGCAAAATTATGATGAAACTTGAGAAAAATGAACTAAACTAAACTAAAAATGTACATCCTCAAATGTCTTCTGTTAAAAACAGAACAGAGACTTTTACTTAAGATATGGAGGATCAAATAATCCAGAAAATCTTCACATTTAAGAAGCTATTCTCACGAAACAACCTAATTATTAAATTACTCACAGTCAATTGGCAAAAACATTCTGGATTTTATATTTTACGTGAACAGAAAGTGAAGCAGCACATGAGGCCCAGCGCTGCTTTAATGTTGTATCCTGCAGGAGAAAACTACCCTGAAAGTTAACACAAAATTTAACAAGTGACACAAGTTAAACCCAAACACAACCTCACAACCTCCGCCAGAAAAACCGTGCATTCACCTGCTCACAATTACAGGGAAAGTGCAGCACACCACACACGCAGCAGAGATCATATTTAACTCAATATTCTGTGAGAGTAATTGCACAAGACAAGTGAGAAACTAGAGAGCGCGAGAAGTTCTCCAGACTTGGCTCAGCTTTGCTTTGTCACCTCAACAAAGCAACGGTTCAAACACTTCCCCAGAGAGATGGAAAGGCCACGTGGAACGTCAGAATATTTATGAACAAAGGTTTGCATGAAAACTCTGCTTTCTTTTCCTGATCCTTTGTTTCTGCACGTCCGTCTCGGTGAGGTCGTGAGACCAACGAGCCAGATTTTCTAGTGACACGTGTCATTTCCAGAGCTGAGAGTAATTACCAGTGAAGAGGTCCTCACAAAGGGAGCAGTCCTAACATTTCCGGTATCAGTTGAACTTTAATTACATGTTGTCATCGGATGCCGAGGTATCAGTGACACTGATGTCAGGGCTGATGGATGAAGACGATGATGATGATGATCTCATACTTAGAAACAAAACAGACACTTAGTGTGAGCTTCCGGGAGGTACAATGACAGAAATGACACACACTTTGTTTTGATAATACAATTTCTGAGTGTTTTTTTTTTAACAATTTCTGTATATTACTGTAGACAATTGCTAAAATAATGTTCAAATTGTGATTTATGTTCATGAAAAATCACGAGTTGCAGCTCTAAAGTTGACCCAAACTCTTGTGGCGTGCAGAAAAAAGACGACGACGACGACGACGACGAACCTCTGCCAGCACATTATTCTGTTATTTTAACCATGACAGTGACCAACAGAACCAGCTTTTACACTGATGAATATTAACAACACAGCGGTCCAGACGCGTCTCTCTACAGTGTTACCCTAATTGTAAGTATTTAGTTGCTTGGTTAAATAAAACATGACAATATCTCTCCATACATTAACTTCAAACCTACTGATTTCAGTATTTTAGCCGTTTAAAATAACTGAACTGTTTCTGCAAGATTTTGATCAGAGACGTTTCTTTGTCATCACACTGTCAGTGATTATTAATAAATGAGGTCTAAACAGCCAAGTGTGTGTGTGCCACACACTCCCACACTGCAGCCAGTAACATGACAGTCTGACTGTGAATGAAGCAGTGAATAACAATGACACAGTATAGTCTACAAACCACACCACAGGTGACTGCTTTCTTCTTAAACTTGTTTTCCTAAGAGTTTGAAGAGTCTTTATTCAAACTTCCCCCCCCCCCCCCACACACACACACACATGATAAGTTCTTCTGATTAAACAACCAAATTTCCGGTGACTAAAATGGTCTGGCCCCGCAGCTAAATGTTGGTATTCCAGCCACTCTGTCCAATTTCCACCCTGATTAGATGATGGAACAATGTTTGGGTTGTGGATTAATCCCACTCTTGTCCCCATTGGTGCCATTCAGTCCCACCCCCCCATTCCCTCCCGCCTTGTTCTCCCCCATTTCTCTCCCCCGCTTTGTGAGGCCTCGAGTGCGTTATCAGGGGAAAGAAGAAGCACACGGACTAAAGGACGGCTCAGGAACGAGGAGTAAACTTTGATCCGGGTCACGTGTGCAGAGCGAGAGGCAGAAGTGAAGACGGTCACGTTATCGTGTTCTCGCAGCAACGCGAAGCCGACAGTTGTGACTCGTCGGCCGAGTGAAGTCAGTGTGTGAAGAGGAGTGTGAAGATTTAAGTCAGTAACACTTGGATCCAAAGGTTTGTGTGAGTGTGAAGCATGGCGTTTAGAGATACATGAGGAATATTTCAGTGTCTTTACTTGGTAACAGAGTGTGAGACTAAAAAGAGATTTGCAGATTTGATCTCATGTTAAAGACGAAAGAGTCGTAGTTACGGTGTCTACAATGTCTCTTTAGAAGACACGGGTGACCGGTGGAGAAGGACAGGGACTCGCGGGGATTCATGGCATCACCCTCACACCCTAAGATACGATAAGATAAGACGGTCCTTTATTTGTCCCACTGTAGGGAAATTGACTTTGTTACAGAGGCAAAGACAGTAAAGATAAAGATGATAAATAATAAACATGCATTAGCAAAAAATGTATAATATATAAAGATATTAACACTAAGACTATAAAAAATGAGTTAAAATAGAATGTAGAATGTACATTATAGACAGTTTGCAGAATATACACAGTATGGACTCTACATTACAGTATAAATAAACAAATATTAGTATAGTATATTGCACTTATGTAAATTTACAGTATATTGCACATGGAAGGGAGGAATGAGGTGTCTGAGAAATACAGACTTCAGCGTCTGTTTCAGCATCACACACTCATCCGACGGACATCGTCCATCAGCACAGTTCTACGACGATGATCTAACCTTAGTGATGTTATTGTGCAAATGAACCCGAGGCCATGGCAACACTTTACCATATCACACTTCCTATCTATCAGGATTTTAGTCTAAACCCTGCACAGCCTTTAAGTTTCAGAAACAAAGTCTCCGTGTCAACACCAGCTCTCTGAGCTAAGCTTCCTCAGCGTGAGGGGGGCTTTTCCAGAGGCCTCACTAGTTTCCAGTATCCTGCTCACTACAGTTTCCATGAGGCCAAGGGCGACAACCTGCCGCTGGCCACACTGAGAGCGTCAGTGAGACAGACTTTAAAACGACCAGCATCACATGACTCAACTGCTGTTATGCTTGGTTTTCTATACGTATGTCAAATGACAACTTGCGTTACTACAGTATTATAGCGAGACTGTGCAGGTAACAAATTAGCATCATTGGCAACTGTTGTTGAATATGCAACGTGATATTAATCCCAAAATAATCGCAGTGGGCAGGAAAACTGTTACACAAGGATGTGATCAGAGCCTCGAGCAGGTGCAGTTCACGCTCAGATCCTTTGAGTTACAGTGTCCTGAAAAGTTATTATGGGATTATTATCATTAACAGAGCCACACCTTTAGGCTTGAAGCAAAACGGTTCTGTTAGAATTCTCTGATGCTCAGTTTAGTGTCCGGGCGACAGACTTCAGAACATAGTAAACACAAGAGAGATGAGGAGAAGTCTTCATCTTCATGCCGTCGTTCTGAGGAAACGAGGAATGAATACCAGACAAAACTCTTCTACATGAAAAGATTATGATTATTGTGTTGTGTACATGCTCGGACATGTTCCCCCCCCCCCCCCCCCCCAATCTTCTCATCGAAAAGCTCTGTACTCACTGAGGCTGAACTAATCAGGAGCTTCAGTGACATACTGTGTCAACACTGCAACACAATGAGGGTTAATCAGTGTGTTTACAGCAGCTTCTGCTTTCACAAGAAACTCTGTGGACGCGGTGACGCAACTGCGATGAAACGTGCACTTAAGAAGAAACTCAACACCAATTCAGTTTTCTATAACACACACTCAGAAATATTATTAGAGGTAGACCTGTAACTAACGCCAGGACGTGTTCGACAAAGCAGAAAAGCCTCCTTCATTGAGAAAATGTGTAACTCTGTATTTGGAAGGTGATGAATCCCTCTTCCCTGACAGCTCCCCTCAGGCTAAGCCCCTCTGTCACCCCTGGGAACATGAGCATCTGTCAGTCCAAGTTAGCACTAAGCTCCATCAGAAAAAAGGAAGCAGTGGAGCCAGGCTTTCCCTTCGCCCAAATGCACAGAAATCCTGCCATTGTGCCTCTCCCCAGGAGAGTTTGGGGGCTTTTAAAAGAAATAATCCTGGGACTGATACAGTATCGTCCAGGGAGAGCAGGAACACATTAAGGTGCAGAGATGGTGAGACGTGGTGTAGTCTGAGCACAATAATCCAATATACTGACTGAAAGTAAGAGAATTCAGCATAAACATGAACATAATGCTGAAAGTTCCCGTTCAGCATCAGCTGCCTCGAACTATATCACGCTCTGTGATTACATGAGCACTCACACTAAACACGCGCTAAAATGAATCGCTTCTTTAAGCAGATTTTAAGAGGAATTTAGTGAACAAACAAAGCTACAGTTTCATAAAAACCAAGAGATAAAATCAAAGACGAGCGACTGTGAAGTTTAAAGTGCTGGAATCAAGCTTTGAAAGGAGAAATGATTTTGTCTGAATAGTTTCACAACATCTATTATTCCAAACATGTAGGGAAGGGGTCAGTGACTGAGGCTTAGGCTTTGCTTATGTTGCATAAGTTGCTTAGTAGTGGTTTGAATAACTGACGGTTTAATTCTGGTGTGAGTGCATCATGTGGAAATGAATATGAAGTCGGAACATTTGGACAAATGTGTGTTCTCTAAGGTCAGAGTATCATGGACGTATAATGGATGTGTTATGGCTGAACCAGGTTACATTTTGTTTAGCTGATAACGTTCTAAAATGACCATCAAAGTTTCATCAAGTATCTGTTTTGTTTTTTTTTTTGAGATTCCTCCTCCTCCTCCGTCTTCACCAGTTCAACTCGAGATTAGTGAATTCCAAGAAAGCCTCTCAACGACCTCCAAAGACGGGCCGTGAACTTTCTGTTTCAAGCTGTGAGGGCTACACGAGAACAACATCATCAGAAACACCATGATCCGACAACTTCCTACATTAAGTTCTTTGTGATATTTAAGGGACACAGATCATATTGATTTGACTTTTTTCTTTGTAAAACACAGTCTTTGGATACAACACAGTATTAGAATATGCAAAAAGAGAAGATGGCTCATCTCTCAGACGTTGTAAAATACATCACGACGAGCCGCTTTTCAGTCGAGGTGAGAGTCAGACGTCAAAGTTCCTCTGTAAATGGAATTGTCAGAGTTGGACTCAGCCGACACGCGCTGCCCCCGAAAAGTGGTAAGTGCAGCAGGCTAGATTAGTCGGGATTAGCGCTACCAGCAAGCTGATGGGGATAACTGCACTCAAGAGTCCAGTACTGTAGGCTAAGCCATTCCACTGTAGGTATTTAGTTGACACTCTTAAACTGGCCAACTGTCAAATTCATACCGCAAACAAATAAATGTTATAGTTATAAAACTGGGAAGTTGAAGCATCCGCCAAGTTTCAACCATGACGTCGGCTTAAATAAACCTAACCTCTGCATACATAGAAGGCAATTCTTGACACGGTGACAAACCGGATTGGAGAAAAGTCTTCTCACCTTAGGTTTACCTCACAAATCTGATTATTTAAACAGATACGTCGTTTTCCTCGGTTAATGTTACACTCACGTTAGAGGAAGTGAAACAGTGAGTGTTTTGAACAACGGCACCGTGACAGTGTACAGAAGCCAATGATGTGGATCAAACTAGGTGATTCTATTGTGTGTGTGTGTGTGTGTGTTTGTGTGTTTGTGTTTGGTCTCTGTTGAAACTATGGAGCACAGACGTAAAAAGAGCATTAAATACACCTGAAATGCAGTGTGCAACCATAGTTACACATTGATTTGAACATTTTCAAGGAAATTACACACAGAGTTACCTATTTATAGGAAATCCAAACACGTCAAGGTCAAAAGACGGAGTTGGAACAGGCTCATGCTTCAGGTCACAGTGTTGTGAAACGGCTTGAGCCCATTGTCAGGAATGAAGACGTGAAACTGGAGAAAGAGTTTCATCAGCAGAAAAGTATCCTGCAGAAAAAGCCTGTGACATGGATGTAAAAGGTTTTAAAAGAATGCCAGTGCTTATTTATTCAAAGTAACTGAAATCTATGTAAGCAATAAATAAACACGGCCAAAGGGAGGCTGCAGTCTGAGATCCTTATCACTCATCTAACATGTGTTTGTGTACTGGCGTCGTACTTCAGTGGAGAAATGCTAAATGACCCGTCGCCAACGTTTAACACATAAGACCATGGGTCTGTATTGTGGGACTGGCTGTGGTCCAGGACTCAAAGAGAGACTGGGGACACGATTCTGTCCGCTGCTGTCAGAGCCAACAAAACTCTTCTACTGTACAAATCAAACTTTAATCCTCCTTTAACTACAGTGAATGCTTGTATTTTCAGCACGGCTGAGCTCAACTTCCAACCTGCCAGTGTGTCGGCTACTGTTGCTTTAGGGACCGGTTGCCAGTGGTCACACACACAGATAATACTCTGTAGTTATGAGGAAACTGATTATATGACATCTGTTTGGTGGTACCCTCTCACTTTCTCTTTCTATATCTGTTAAAGATGCACATAAAGCTAAAGCTATGGGTTTAAATGAAGTATTTGAGGTTTTTTCCCTTGCAAGTTGTGCGTTCTGTTCCGTTTGTACACTACACTCTCCAAACAGAAAGAACGAAAGAAAGAAAGAAAGAAAGAAAGAAAGAACGAAAGAAAGAAAGAACGAAAGAACGAAAGAAACAAAGAAAGAAAGAAAGAAAGAAAGAAAGACAGAAAGAAAGAAAGAAAGAAAGAAAGAAAGAAAGAAAGAAAGAAAGAAAGGTCCATTCCCTTGAGTTTTTGCTGGCAGTGAGGTTGAAGTTTCCGGTCAGCAGGTGGAGCCATTTAGGGCCACAGTCATGGTTCTTTCCTGATTTCACAATTCTCCTCACTCCTCTGCTTTTATAAATCATTAAGATTCATGGACACTTAAACACGCCACAGAGGACCTACCACACAGCAACAAGTGAATCCTCTGCGGACGTTTTCACAGGAATCATTTAGACTCCAGCTGTGGTGTCAGCTGATGTGACACTGTAACACTTTTCTGTGAAACTATTTCACGTGATCAGATCATTCAGCTCAGGACTACAATTCTCAAGCCTGTTCATTTAACACAATAAATAAATAATAAAAACCTTCTCTGTGATAACAGAACAAAGCAAAGAGAAGCAGACACTTATTCTCATGCTAATAGCAGCTAATGGTTTTAGCAGAATAAACAAATAAGAGTCAGTGATGGGAGCAGACGGTGTGGGGGGGGTACTGAATACAAAACCCTTAGGGAATAAATAAATGCATTTTAAAATAAAAAAGGAACTTACATCACCTACAGCATTACTTTAAAAAGTAGTAAAACTGTAAAGACTGTTTCTGCCACGACGACATAAACATGCACCTCTGATGCAGCAGATTAGTGTCAAAATAAAACAATGCCGGTCAGCTGAGGAACAACTGTGTCACTTTCCAGAGTGGTGACAGCACGCATTGTTGCTGTGTGTGTGTGTGTGTGTGTGTGTGTGTGTGTGTCCATACGTGTGAATGGGATGGAGACTGAGGGGCTCAGGAATGCTGGGTTGAGTTGGTTGAGATTTGTGTGTGTGTGTGTGTGTTTGAGACAATGACAAAACGTCCCACTCAGTTCTAAAAGCCTCCATTCATGTTGGACCTGAGTCATCTCCTCTGTTGAGTCTGAACAATCTGATTTTAACAGACGTGTCGTTGTCGTTTTTCAAAGATAAAGTAAATTTTTCCACGAAACGGGACAAGTTGAGGCAGAGATCTCGTACTGTTATTTTATCATTGTCAAAATTCAGTTGAAACCTGCACAGCTGAGGATGGAACAGTCACTCTGACGGTGAATCTGAAGACACATAAACAAATAACTGAAGATTGATTCCACAGAGACTCAGCCAAATGTGCATTTCAGTCTTGATACGTCCATTCTTGAGTCATCAGTCATATCGGCAGATCTTGGTGTGATAAAGCCAATATTTAGGCAATATACACGGGGTTTTCAAACTAAAATGGAGTCAGCAGTGTTTTTATACTGCTCCATTTTGGGGAGCCAGGGCAGTGAGGCTGGCAGGCTTATCCTGAGTAGAATGAATGTGTTTTTAGTTTTAGTCGTTTGTAGTAGCTGTAGCCTCATATCTGTATACTTGCCATATTTCTGCAGATGCAGGAGAGCAACCACTGAAAAGCTGCTTTAAAATATGTCAAACATCTTTAACTATGGTATTGTATAATGTCACAATTAGATCTGATCAAAGTTGAGATAGATGAGAATATTTCCACCCTCCGTGCTGTGACACGAGCACGGTGGTCAAACACATCTGCCTGTGCAGACAAAACTGGTCAAACTGGATGAATGAAAGGTGGGTTTTTTTACACACTGTTGCTGCACAAGAATCACTCCGTGTACCACACAGTGCAGTTTGCACTCGCTCCCTCGATAGTCAGAAAGAGTCCAGCTCCCCTGTGCCGCAGCTCAGAAAACTAGGAAACCAGCTCAGCCTCCGTGACCCAATTAGAAACCTGTCCCCTGGACAGTGGAGGAGCATCAGTCTGTCACATCCATCAAACTGCCCCATATGCCTGGTAAGAGCAGCTGTAGACGAGCAGGAAGAAGAAGAAGAAGAAGAAGAACATAATCATATTTCAAACAGACAGACAACAACAATAGTCTCCAACTGCTGATAAATAACATCCACCAGATATGTCTGATTTCTCCCTTCATCCCCTGAATCATCTTGGGTAACTTTTACTGATCTATAGAGGAACTAAAAGGCTTCTCCAGAGTTTAGTTTCTGTTCCAGTGCCATTATTATTAGTTCATGGCTGCTGCGTCATGACAAGGAAGGAAAGGAAAGGAAAGCAGGCCAAGTAAAACTTCGAAAAAGGTTGATGAGGAAGTAACACCAAGATTCCTAGAGGGCTGAATAATAAATTAGTGCCTAATTGTGGCTTTAAGAAAATACACGTTAATGGCGGCGTCTTAATTGAAGCAGCTGTGGTCCGGCACAGTCCAACAGAAAGAAAGATCTGCCCATTATCCTTTTTACCCAAAGTCTGTGGGGGCAAAATCCCCTGTAAAAGGTGTCAAAACAAAGGAAATCAGTAATAAGTAAGTGGTTTCTCCCAGTTTCACTTCAGGGCATTAATGACACTAAAAACAGATGATGTTTAAATCACAATAACCCTTTTGGCCGTATTATTGTTCAGCCCTAGATGAATACGAACACATATTTACATGAAGAATTTGCAAATTTGAGTTGTTAGTCTTGCAAAAACCTGACACACTGAACGTGGAAACACGACAGGATGAGCAGGAGCTCGTCCACTTATGACTCTGCCAGGCGTCTGGTTTCATTTCAGTTCAGTGAAGATACCTGGCCCAAAGTCAAGAGGGTAAAAAGTGTGATTTTAAATGTCCAACAACCTCAAACCTCACAGAAATATGTTGTTAACATCTGTCAGTTTTCTTCCTCGAGTGCTCGGGCTATAATGTGCTAAGAAACAACAACTGTTCACAGAGTCTGTGCAGCCCTGCCTCAGCCAGCACTGGCTCCGTCACTCAGGACCTTGTTGTCCGTGTGTGTTCACGGGTGTGCGTCCGTGTGCGTGTGTGTTCACGGGTGTGCGTCTCTGTTGCAGTGCACACTGAGAACCAGGCTGCTTTGATTTCTCCTGCTTTGAAGGCCTTGTTGTTGTTTTTGTCTCTCAGTGCCTGAGCACACGATCCAGACTCGGAACATCAGGTAATAACAGACACGTACAGAAAATAAGTAAGATAGAAAGTTACTTTCTAAAATCATGATCATGGAACAATAAATTCTAGCAACTAAAGCATCTTCCTATATCTATAATAATTTTTTTTTTTTTATTAGTATGCAACGCCACAGCTTCAATTAACTAAAAGGTATTTTCCTTAGCGATAAAGCGATGAAAGGGCACAGTCAGTGAGTACAAATATGTTTGTCATCAGCCTGACCAAGAGCAACAGCCAGATCATTTGCATACATTTGTTTGTGAAATGAAGTAGCTGCAGATTTGACCAGATAACTAAAGCTTTGTGGATGTTCCCTCTCTCTCTCCCTCGCTGCTCGGAAGGAAACGTTTCCGCTTGTGCTTGTTGTCAGCGGGGTCATCTACTTTGGCGCAGGTACAGCCTTCAAAAAAACATGCACTTCCCATTATTGAAGGTGAACGGCGGCCAACAAGCCCACTGACTTTATTGGAAAGCTCCTCGAGATGAAGGGCGACAGGCAGCAGCGCTCACGAGTACGAGAGAATGAGTCATAGTAAAGATGACGATATCGCTCTGCAGCCAGTAACTGCAAACCCCGGTCATCACGAGTAAATGTTGGTCTGACCAGAGTGTGATGATGAATGTTAAAAATCACCCATCGAGTGCTTTACACGTCTATCACTGAAACACTCTCTATGGACAAAGGAAGTCGCTTACACTCCTATTAAGGAGCGTGCAGGCGGTCCTCATCTCCGGTTTCTGTAGCAACTGGGACTCCACTATCCTTGACGGGATGCTCATCCATCGTGGAGTACCTCCTCCCCCTGCACTTCCCTATATGCTAATTGACAACTAAAGAGGCTTAAAGTGCCAATTTTCCTGTCTTTGATATGATGCAGCCACGGCTTGAACATCAATCAGACATCGGAAAAAGAAGAAAAGGGAAATCAGCCGCGATCTGTCGACCCCTAAATACGATATAAATGCTTCTCAAGGGTCACGCTGTAAAGAGATGTGTGCCATCCTCGTCATGTGACAAGGATGTGAAAGGGCTGCAAATTTCTGCCGTACAGTTACAGCAAGAAGAGCCAGGTCCGAGCCCCGGTTAGAACAATGTTCTCCCCGTGTGTTCTCCGGTTTCCTCCCACAGTCCAAAAACATGCAATATGGGTAAATTAGGTCAATTTAGATAAACTGGTTACTCTAAACTGACCGCAGGTGTGAGAGTGAATGGTTGTTTGCCTCTGTGTGTGTGTGTCTGTGATGGACCAGCGATCTGTCCAGCGATCTGTCCGGCGTGTGTCCTGCGGAGGATAAAGCGGACCAAAGCGGTTTCTTTCTTTTCTTAAGTAACGATATGGATGTGCATGCCTGCAATTAAGTCACGGAATAACAGATTAGATTCATGTTAGACAGCATTACAGGGAGGGAGGGGCTAATCTCCACTCAACTGTGATAATCCACCACAAGATCACCTCTCACCCTTAACGTGCATTCATGTTCATCGAGACCCATCTGGACACATTTGCCACAGTATTATAATATCATTTTATTTTTATCTCATTACACAGGTTTTCTGAGGCTTCTCGACATCAGCGGCTAAAATAATAAGAAACGAGTGCGAGTCAAAAATCTAACAAATTGTCTTATTTGAAACATCTAATCCCTGGTTGTTGTGTTTTCTCGACTGTGTTCACACGTCAGCTCTTTTTCTTGCTCTGCCCAGGGGAGGACATAAAGCTGAGCATCTGAGATTAAGAAGATCATAACCACTGGATTAGTGATTAGCATCTTACTTTCCGGGATTTCTCATTTGTGTGAGTGGCTGAAGCTGAACATTTATGTGTAAACTCTGCCGTGCCATAAATCAGCATGAGACGAACATGGATAAATATGTTGTGTGCCGCTCAATCAATAGCCAATTTGGATGCTTCAGTGTCATCCAAGTACGACAGATGGGACTCATGACGCTTCATTAACATGATTTCAGAGGCTGTTGTGTTTCATACGGCTGAAATAATGGTCAGAAACGTCCCAGTTTTGGGATCAATACAGTACATCGACAGTATACCCAGTACATTAATACTGTAGAATTAGAAATAGAACATGTTGGCACACACACAAGCCTGTCAGTGGAAACACGCCACAAACGACTGGAGTCTAAATCCAGCGCCTTAGACCAATTTCAATTAACATAATAGATTAATGTTATCATCAGCGCTGAAACCACTTACTCATTCATTCACATTTTCTTTCCTCTGACAGTAAATCAGATCTAATGTAATTATTTCACCCCATTAGAGTAATAGTTTGAAAGATGACTACTAAACTCTAAAGATAACACGCTGACATATGCCCATGTTTTAGCTCAGTTGTCATCCTGGAATAATTCACTTAACTGTGGACTCTAAGCTCATCATTCAAGCTGCACAGTCAGGACGAGGGGGTGGGGCTTTGTGGTCCACCATGGATTTCCAGCTCATGCAGAGAATTAAGGTGAGTGATGAAGGCGACATCCTCGATGTGGCCTGAACCCTCCCCCTCCAACATCACAGTCTTCCATCCTCAACACCCTGAACGTGTCAGTCCGCTCCAAACTGTACTGACATCATGGAAGTAGTGAGGAACAAGGGAGTTACAGATCGTTTCTAATCTGGCACCGGCTTTTCAAAACAGCCCGGGGCCAAAAAACAGAGAGGTGTGTGTGTGCGTGTGTGTGTGTGTGTGTGTGTGTGTGTGTGTGTGTGTGGTGTCACGTTTCAAACGGACGTGCCGTCACGATATCCGACACGGACGAAGATTTGGTACAAGAGGAGCAGAAGTACACTGAGGTTTAAGTTTAACACGACAGAAACATGAGGGACTAAACGGAGAAGACACGCCGCTAAACATGAGGCAGACATTTCAATGCTGTTTTAAAAATCAGACAGGAAACAAGACGTGTTTAAGGTTGTAAGGATTAGCTTCAAGACGATCAGTAAAACACCTACAATCTGAATTTTATCTTCTATTGTTAAAGTATATTGTAGAAGATAATTAAATTTGTTTCCCTGGTTTCAGCTGTTCCTCAGTCTAAAGCAAACATGACGTTCCACGTCGCGTCAAATGTGCACAGGTTTGGTTTTACAAGTTCAAGCCTTTAACACCAGGGAGTGAAGGCAAACCTGAGGCCAATTCAAACTCTCACCAGTGGTCAAAAGAATCGTGCTCAGCAAACTAAAGTGCATCTGCATCGCGACAAACTCGACTAACTGTCCTAACAGAGTACGAGGATCACCATTCTGATTTTGCCTGCAGCGTTCTTGGCTTGGGTCGAACATTTCTCGCTCTTTAACTCAAAGTTTCCATGTCAGACACCGAGAGTTATCATCACGTCTGGTCCCATCTGCCACTTCCCACCTGATATAGAGTCGTGGTTTATCCCCGTCAGTTGAAGTTGGCTCTCACAGGGTGCAATCAATCACCTCGCAAAAGTGTTTGTTTGGCAGCGCAGTCAACCGTCTTCTGGACGCCCTCCATGTTCCCTCTGCACAACGGTTACTGACATGATTTATTGAATAACAAAATATGATTCAGATCGTCTTATAAAAGAATAACAAACCCTTGGACACGCAGGCTGCAGCTGTATTTTGTATTTGTGGGCACGTACGATGCTGGTGTTGACTTCTATAAACTATGGGTGTTTTTATCATGGTCCACATCCTCAGTCACCTGGGAATGTAACATTAGTGCCGTCATTTGAAGCCTCCGTACAATGCAAATGAACATCATTTAGGCATGGAACAAAACTTTATATATATATATAAACAATTTATCATCGCCCTGAATCATTACATATGAGAAATGGATTTTAATTTGTTCTCTAAACAGATTTCTTTACTCACACAAACCATTGCTGAGGGTTTGAGACCCGGTCAGAACAAGAGCCTTTCTGCAGAGTTTGCAAGTTCTCAGCGTGTGTGCGTGGGTTTTCTCCGGGTTCTCCAAGTTCTCCAGGTTCCTCCCACAGTCCAAACACATGCAATATGGGGATTAAGTCAATTGGACACTCCAGATCCAAATCCTGCACTTTAAAATCGATGAATAACTCATTTAATAATAGATCAGTTGGGTCTACGTTATTACAGTTGCCAACCTCTAATGTGGGGCGCTAAGCCAACCAAAGCCGTGGTAGTAAGTGCCATTAAACTGGAAAAAATATTAATCCGTGTTATTTTAATGATCAAAATAATGGTTAGTTGCAGCCCTACACTTTTCCTTTTTTAAAACTGACCGTCTTGGAATATATTGATCATAAAATGTGTCGCAGCTCACATTGAGCTCCTCTGCAGTCTTAAGAAGATTATGAAGTTTTAAATGTGATGTATTTTCTTGTGTTAAGTCACTGTGGTTTTACATACTGTACAGAATTATACACACTAGGAAATACTTGTGAATCAGTTTGTAGTCACAATAATAATAATAATACAGACACAATCTAATAACATGGATCTGTCTGTGATTTATCAGCCTTGATACGAGTGCAGATGATATCACTTCTCCTTTCAGGACTGCGACAAAGAATGTTTGTATAATTGCGAGTGCCATAAAAATAAAAAAAACGTGCCATGACATGGATTGAAGGAGGCAGCTGGGGGGGGGGGGGGGGGGGGGGGGGATCTCGGGGTTTCAGAAATAAAAGACAGATATGCAGACAATACAGAACTAGCAGAGGAGAAACAAGTTGCGACAACTACTGAAAAAAACAACAGAGTTTAGATTGTATAGTTTAAATTCCTGCCGTACAAATGGAAATGACACCAAACTGCTGAACGTGACGACACGTACGTTTGTGCAATCACAAATAATTGCTGTGTTTATATTTCAGCTGGTTAGACGTGCCATATTTTTATTTATTTTTTTAAATTGTGTTTATTTCAACAACAATTACTCAGTCGTCAGTCAGTCAGTCATCAGAGAGAAAACACTGAAGAGTGATGAGCTTCCTGAGGTTCTAGCTTCTCCATCTCTGTGGGTCGCTTCAGAGGACGATGCACAGATTTGATTTGAGATTTTTACTTCCTCATGGAAACACACCTTTACTTTATTACCCCTTAAGTCCAGGCTCGGGATCGGCACTAGGAGTCCACTGGACGTGGTCCCCTGTGACCAGTAGGTATCTTGCTCAGCCCCATGACCTGGTAGGGAACTCTAACCAGCAACCCTCCGATTACATGCCCACTTCCCTTCTGCTCGGCCAAGTTGCTGCTTCTAAATACCCGTGCATTTCTGGACGTCTTAAACACAGTTAAAATGTCCGTCCGTCCGTCCACCTCTTTATCTTCCACATGAGAGTCACAGGGCTGCTGGTGAGGAAACCCCGGACAGGGACAGGTCAACCCTTCCATCGCACGACCAACAACATTCACTCACACAGACAATTTAGATCGGTCCAATTAACCTCGGCATGTTTTCACGTACACGCACGCACACACACACACACACACCCTAACAAGACGACTGATGAATTACTACGACTCTGACATTGTTTTTGTCCCGCCGTTAATCTGTGGTTTTTAAATTTGCCAGCAGCAAAAATATTTGTCAAACACCAGTGAGAAGGTGTGTCCTGAGAACAAGGCCCAGTCAGGCGGGGTTTCAATCCTCGCAGACACCCCATGGCTATGTGACGCAAATCTATCAAAGCTCACCAACCGTGGCTTTTCCACCATCATCATCATCATCATCATCATCATCAAAAGGAGGTCAGTCAACTCTCTGTAAAGAGCTGCAGCATCACTGAGTCGACGGTGGGAGGAAGTAAAGAGTGCAGGTGTGGTGAGTTTTTTACAGATGGGGCAACTAAGAGCTACAGTGACACATTTTAAAAGACTTCTTTGTAATTAAAAGTAATATAAAAATAAAGAAATAAATAAATACAATCATATATATATATATATATACATATATATACACACATATATATATATATACACACATATATATATATATATATATATATATATACATATATACACACACTCACACACAAAACAAGTCAGTTACTGCTCTGAGTTAATTAAAAAAAAATAAAAAATCACCCAAAATACAAATGTAGGCTGCAGACGATCCCCCAAGATTGCATCTAGACTAATATAACATGTCTCTACAACTTGAGACAAAACTATGACAATACAATTGTTATTATTTGGATTTGGACGATCAAATATATTAAAACTCTCTCTTACTGTCAGGATATAAAGCTTTTTTAACACATAATAATCACATTTTTTCGCCATTAGGAACTTTAAGATAAGGCAACAGTGCGACAGCTCATAAAACTGACACACACACACACACACACACACGTGTGATTAGTCACCGACAACACAGCGTAAACAGAGAGTCTGTTGTTGTAACCTCCAGCCTCGAGTACTGACACCTTATACAACACTTGAATCTAAGCAGTCAAAGAGTGGCCATCACATCGCTGACTGAGGCTTTTATTATGGAACCAGGAACCGGTCTCTGGTTGCCTGCGGCGACAGAAGGACCATCGCCAGGTGCGTGTGGGAAATGAAATCACTCCCCACGGGAACAAAAAGGGAGACAGAGGAGGATCGACGACACGGGGGAGTTATCAGTTTCCTCTCTATTGAGCCCTGAGCTGCCTCCCACATTCTAGGTCAGTAGTGGCTTTTTAAAGATGTGACACAGACCTCTGAGGAGTTTGGACGCCACAAAGGAGTTCTGTGATCGCCAGCGTATACAGAAGCTCCAGTTTATATAGCATGAAAGCTAAAGCCGTGTATAATAGGGCTGGAAATAAGAGACAAGAGTTCAAATATGATAATGTGATCTACAGTGTGAGGACGCAAGAATACTGGGTCACGACCCACTAATGGGTCATGAGAGATGTTTATTTGTCCCCAGTCAAACTTTTACGTGCATAGAAATATGTTGTAATCCATTTACCAAACAATCCAAAATGTTATTACTGTAGATTTTACATTAGTCGCAGTCGTTTCCATCTTTAAAACAAAGATCCTCGGTGGAGAAACACTGAGGAAACAAGGTCAGAGGCTAAAATACAACATAACACCGCTCTTATGAATACTTGTGTTAAATCGATACAGATCTGCAAAGATCTGGTTCAGGATCACATCATGAACTAACTAGTTCCTTACACTGCTACTGTATAAAATGTTTTTTATTCTCTTCTCGGTGAAGCAACAGGTCAAGTGATGTTACCGTTGGATGCTTTCAAAGTAAAAACAGCTGATATTCGAGGACAAGAACAGACAAATCCACATCCTGCTGTCGAGGGTCACACTGCAGGACGACAGAGTGAAACCACAGTGGGGTCAGACGGTTGTCGGGACTGAAATTCTCCCAGAACAAAACCCTCACTTGTGTTGTGATTATTGTTCAGCCGCGGCTCACAACGAGGCAAAAATCCAGCCCACATGATCCACATTCACCGCTTTCAGCCACAGCTACTGTACAATAGCCCCCCCACCACAAAACAAGTGAACGCCTGCTGCAGCATTCAAGAGGAACTCAACAGCCACTCTATTGGATACACATGACATGGAATTAAGTGTCAGGAGTGGCACACGGTGTGGTTTTCTGCTGCTGCTGCTGCTGCTGAAGCTGCTGCTGAAGCTGCTGCTGCTGCTGAAACTGCTGCTGCTGCTGCTGCTCCTGCTTGTTTACTTGACGTGTCATGCCTTAGAAAGACAACAGTCACTTAAAGAACTTGTACAACTATCTGCTCGTCCTCCTCTGACCTCTGACATCTATGAAAACTGCAGCCGCTCTCTGCTGCTGACATTTTCTCTTCTGCAGAAACCCGACTGAAATCCCAGTAGATCAGCACTCTCTGGACAACAACCATGACATGTTTGTTCAAAGTCACTTTTATTCTCTTCTCATTCTGATGCTCGGTTTGACCGGGTCTACCTGCATTAATCTGCTGCCATGTGACCATGTAAGATAATTGCATTGATGAGCAGTTGAACAGGTGTACCTAACAAATTGGCCATATATATATATATATATATGTATATATATGTATATATATATACATATATATATATATATATATATATACACACATATATATATATAATGACACAATGAATGATGTCATTACAGGTGACTTCCATTTATCAAATTTAGTTTTTCAAGGAAGATTATAATGTGACAGATGAAAATATTAAAACAGTCACCTGTCTACCTGTCTGTCTACCTGTCTGTCTGTCGGGCGGTGTTCACAGGTGACAGCGCTGCAGGTAAACATGTTGCAGAGGCAGAGCAGTAACTAAGGCCACGCACGGACAACACAACACCTGCGCAGAGAGGGAAGCCAAAGTGCTGCAGAGTTGAGACCAGCTCTTCCTCTGTGACTGTGACTCACCTCGATCCATTTCTGCGCCTCCTGGAACGCGGAGTCTGCGGCCGACACAGTGCCAGGCTGATGCTGATGATGATGAGGAGGATGCTGCTGCTGCTGCTGCTGATGATGATGATGATGATGAGACTGTCCTATGTCTGCCACCGGACTTGCCATTGGCGAAGAAGCTCAGCTTGTCAAGTCTCAAAAAAGCCTCGGATTGTGCGTAAAAGCAGCGCAGTGACGCGTCGACTCCACCTGCGGCAAACAGCCGTGGACTGCGGCAGTTGTGTCGGTTCTTCTCCGCCGGGGCTGAAGGTGTTGAAGCGGAGGCAGCAGCAGTGGAGACACCGGCGGGCTGAGTGGACCAGTTGCTGCTCTCTCAGTGTCGCTCCTGCCTGGAGTCTGTGGGCAACACACGAGCAGCGTCAAGTCAGCCGGAGGCTCCTCGGCAGGTTCCGGTCGGAGCCTACAAAATAAAAGTCCAGTGTGAAACATTTATGAGGGGTTTGTTGGCAGAAAGAGAAGAAGCGACCCGGTCAATAAATAAACCATCTGCAGTCCACAAGAGGACTGTGCACATACACCCACACCATAGATGTAACTGGGCTAGAGCTGAGACAATTAGTCACTTCTTTCATGATTAAAACAAGATTTAGGATCGTTTCAGCTTCTTAAATGTGAAGATTTTCTTCAATAAACAAAGAATTCATTAAAAACTCAATCTTTTTGGTTTGTGGACAAAAACAAGACAAACACTGATCAACATTTTTTAACGTTGTCTTACATTTCATGGACCAAACGATGACTCCACAGATTAAATCAGCTCTAATGGATCCACAGATATGAGGAAATTGAACGTTCAGCAAACAGGACATGGAAGTTAAAAAGAAACCTTTGGAAATCTATATGTATGGTATAGATATTCAATAAATATCATCTTATTTCACCACAGCTTTAGGGAGATGTGGACTATGTTTTTAACAACCCATGTAAAATAGAAAAATGACAAAATAAAAGAATGGAAATGTACAGCAGGCTCTGCCTCAGGTTCACTGACAGACTACGGTTTGAGGAAGAGCTTGATTCTGTTTCTGTGTTTTTACAAACAAAATAACCCAGTGTTTTATCTCTAATTTCACTGAAGAAAAACAACATTTAGGCTTGAATAATAAAAACAAAACAAGACCACATGAACTTGTGGGATCAGTCTTTGCAGGTTGCTTTGGTGTGACTATGAGGGTTCAAATATTGTCATGTGATTTTTAATAAACAATTACAAAATGAAATCCATTTTCACTCATAAATGCAGTTTATCTTATATTCACCATTTATTCAAACTTTATTTAACTGATCAGTGTCTTCTTTACAGGATAAAGTGTCTATTATTTCTGTTGTTTATAACATGAGGCTATGGAATGTTTTACAGAAAAAAAATAAGGTGTAACGCTGCAAAAGGTTATTATTACTACTTTATTCATACAGGCTTTTATTTTGGTTGCAATAACCTCTTCGCTTCCGGTTGTAAAGCAGCAGGTCTCTGTGAGCTTGACGCAGCCGGACTAACAGGACTTACACTGTGCACACACACACACGCGCGCACACACCGCAGCAGGATCCGCTTCAGTTGCCAAAAATACACAGAGCTGCAGCGAACGAGGGCTGACGATCTCACAGCCACGTTCACTGATCATGACGGAGCACAGACTGACATATAAACTTTATTATTCATATTATTACTAATGCACAACTCATTTATGGAATTAAAAATAAAAAAAAGTTCCTGCTGCAAATGTTCGTGTATATGGTTACAGCGGGAAACCTTCACTTCAAAGAAGACACAAAGGCATCTAGCATTTAATCCAGGGATTAAAAAAAAAAGGTTCTATATTGACCCACTTTTAAAAGATGGCAAACTATTATGACTCAAACTTTCAATCCTGTATGTAAATTGCAACTTGATTTTATACAACAAAATGTAAGATTTCCACCGTCAAACGTTGTCTCCAAGATTATTTTCATGATTCCAGGTCTGCGCCACAAAAACAACCACAAACATTCTGCTTTAGGTCACACGGATTAACTACTTTAATCCCAATGGAAGTTATTATATTAATAGTGTGACATTAAGGACAAGTGATGTTCACCAAAAACACACACGAATTCACACACAAAAACTTTGTATTATTCATGAAAACACACACACATTCATCTTAAAATCGTCTCAGATCCGCTCAGAGTGAACCATCGCACTAAAACAGAACGATCTCTGTCCGCTTATACTTTCACTTCCTGTGTTTTAAACAGTGAAATCACCTAAAAATCATAAAGTTGTGTCATAGCAGATGTTTTTTTGACTTCAGTTCTTTCTCCACGTGATCAAACATCTCAACAAACAAACAAACAAACAAACAAACAAATACGATCTGTGATCAGAAACCGCTTCACTCGGTTTGACTCACCTGTAAACGTGTGTGTGTGTGTGTGTGTTAGTGAGAAAGACTCACCTGTTCCTGCTCTGATGATAAAACATCATCATCATCATCATCATCATCATCATCATCATGTTCGGGATTATTCCGGATGTTTGGAGATTCTGAGACCAAACCATTGGCTTTGAGTCGCAGACATTTAAATATAGAAATGGCGCGTGTTTTAGGAGGCTAGAACCCTATTGGCCCGGAGCAGGTGCACGTGACAGGAGGGGCGGAACAAGGCACGTGATGGATGAGGAGCTCATTCTTCATGTTACCTGAGACTCTGAAGAATCTGCATTTTTGCATCGGGAATGAGATGTTTGTTTGTTTTGTCAGAAACTAATACTTAAAACCCAATTGAACGCAAAAAATAAGGATGATGATACAATAATAATAATAATAATAATAATAATAATAATAATAAGTAATCAGAATTGCAAATGTTTTGTCATTTTTTTGTCTTTTACTCTGGGTAATTAATTCCACTGATCACTGTGGGCTCACTGTATATCCTTTATTATGTTATTATCTTAATGTGACATGTTTCAGTCCAGACTTCCTTCCCCTGCAGGACTGAAAAACACTTGGATATGAACTCCAAAAACACGCAGAAACTAGAAAAATAACACTTTTTTTGTAAAATGTGTAAAATAGTTCAAAGTTTAAATGTGAAATCGTTTGTTTATGTCATTTTAGAGTTCCTATTTTGTAATACACTTGAAAACTTTTTTTTTGTCAATTCTACAGCCACAAAATCAAAATAAATCCAGGCGGCCTGTTTATAATTATGGTCATAAGACGGTTTTTAAAACATATTCCACCTAAATTCAGACTGTTTTTAAAAGGAAACAACAAGCAAACTCCACTTTACCCTGATAGTCGACCACCTCAGCACTAGGACTGTTTGGCAGAGTTCATCCAACACTTACTGTAAGTTTAGTGATATTTTTACATCTTTACTGCCCTCTTGTGGAAAAATGCAGCAGCACTGAGAAGCAGCAGCAGCAGGAGGAGGAGGATGAGGGGGTGGAGGAGGAGGAGGAGGAGGAGCTTTGTGACGCAGGTGTCTGTATTTCCTGGTTACTGCTGTGAGTTTTCCTTTTCTCCTTCAAGCAGGAAAACCATGTTCAGTGTTTCAGGAGTCTGACAGCTGACTTCATATGTTTGACCTGTGCTTGAATCACAGCAGTGACAGTCCCACCTGTGTTTGACAGCACACACACACACACATACACACTCTGAACCTGCAGGAGGACAGCTGGGTAAGTCTATACCAACACCTGTGTGTGTTTATTTAAACATTATTGTTTAGTAAATAAGATGGAAATGACCAACATGTCAAAATCTATGGCAAGTTTTTCGATTGTTCAGGTCAGAAATCATTGTACACATTATAATATTCACTCATTACAGCATTCATGACTTAAGCAAAGATTTAAAATACTGCACAAATCGATCATTGTTGCTGCACAAATCGATCTGTGCAGAAACAATTGGTTAAGAAATGCAAAAATAACCATAATACACTGAAAAGCTTAAAGATAAAAGGATAATCTGTGTCTAAATGAACTGAAATCATCCTTTGATCTGACTTTTTTTTTATTCTCTGATTTCTATGTCGAGATTTCTCACAGATTATTTTCACAATGACGGTTGAAATGTGGCTGCTTGCCGTTTCGGCGCCGCTGCTTCCCGCCATCGTCGCCGTGTCCAGTCGCTACGGCGACAAAGTTTCCACGCTGTGTCACCGAGCCGTGGCCTGGCTGCTGAGGTTGGTGCGAGGCGGCGTGTGCGCGAGGAGGACACACGCCTTTGTCTTCTCCAGCTGCACACACGGCAACGTCCACAGCGTCCTGGAGACCTTTGACCTCTACGCTGACGCTCACGCCTCTGCAGCCATTGGCCCAGAGACTGGTGAGGAACACACTCAGATTACATCACATGGAACTGTCTTAGTATCGATTGTAACAATTAACAGTTGATTTAAGTTGTTATTAAGTTGTTAGGTGGAATTAATTCATTTAAAAACAGATAAAATTACCACTTTAGTTGTTCTAGTGTCAAATTTAAGGACACAATTTAGCTCCAGATCAAGTGGAAACTACAGTGGATTGTTTTGTTGTTGTTTGTTGTTGTTTGTTGTTGTTTAGGACACACAGAGAAACTTGTAAAGTCGCTGTTCAACTTTAAAATGAATTTATTTCCAAACCCAGAGTGACACAAAGCTGAAGCTGCATGAGCTTAAAAAGGTTGAATGTGCTGTTGATGAGACGTCCTGCGTGTGGCGCTCTTTTCCTTTTGTAGCCACTGTTTGTATGAACTCCTTAACGCAGACGATGCCTTTGTTCCTTTCATTTGAAATCAGAAATGTTTCCTGTCAGTTTTAAAAGCAGCAAACGTGAGCCAGAGTCACAAATCCCTACGTCTAACTTTATTTGCATTAGTCTCAGTTGTTGGTATTAGTCATAAATAATAATTACAAAACAAATGAGACAATGATATGAATCTAATATAGTAGGGGAGTGCACAGACATAATATGACAACCTAGAATAATGAAATAAGTATACACAGTAATAATAGAATATGCCTATAAAGAGTTTTATTTTCATTAACAATACTAATGTAATCTAATGTAATCTAAGTGTCAATATTCATCCTTTATTCAACATCCGTCTCACCTCAGCATCGTTGTGTCTCCCTCACCCTCAGGTGAGGTGTTGGATGACGTGGTGAAGCGTGTCCGTCCGTCCCGAGTGTTGGAGCTGGGGACTCACTGTGGCTACAGCTCAGTCCGCGTGCTGCGTCTGCTGCCCCCTGCTGGCAGACTGGTCACAGTGGAGCTGGACCCTCTCACGGCAGATTTGGGAGAGGAGATCATCCTGGTGGCAGGTTTCAAACACGCTCAGGTACGAGAGTGAGGAAACAACAACAACAACAACACGTACAGGAAGTCTAAGTCTAAACTGTGACATTTCAACCTCTTCAGTTCCAGGTGTTGACGTCCAGCTCAGGCGAGGTCATCCCCACACTGCACTCGGTTCTGGAACCCGCTCAGAAGAGCAGTGATGGCTTCAGCCTGGTGCTCATGGACCACGATGCACAGCAGTATCTCCCAGACCTGCTGGCTCTGGAGGAAGAGGAGCTGCTCTGCTCCTCCGGCTGCTCCGTCCTGCTGATCAACAGGAGACAAAGAGCCGAGGATCTCAGGGAGATCCTGGATCATGTCAGAGTGAGATCAGACTGCTTCTGTGTGAAGATGGAGCGTCCGTGCATCGTGGAAATCTTTTACCAGAAGAACATGGAAGGAATATAAAGTCTGGGGATTTTAAAACACAGTTTATACAAACTGGTAAATAAATAAAAATGTTTTTTTGTCTTTGTCTACGACAACCATTGGAAGTTATTGATACCAGGGAAACAACTGATATATATACAGTATTATCTCAAACGTAAACAGTGAACATGAACAACGATACTGATTCTTAAATAAGTAGTAATCAGATTAAGATTATAGAGTTTTCTGATTTCAATGTAGAGCAGTAAGTCCAGAGCTTTTTATATATGGAACACTTTATAAAAATGACCTATTTTACAAAATAAACCATGACTAGGCCAAATTTGAGCAGAATATAACATGTAACTCTTCAATTTCTGTAATACTTCATATTCTGAATTGATAAACCAAACATTTTCAAGAAATCTAACGGTTGCCACGCGACATAAAAGGAAACAAGAACTCCTAACCTTCACCCCTCACGTGTATTTATGTTATATGAATAATTACTACAACCAAAAATAACATTTTTGTTATTTAAAATCCCCCCAAAACAATTCAGGTTTACTCTGCGTGCACGTTTATGACGTCACAAACAAACTTAGGTTGAAAAGGTCACTTGGCAACAAACTGTAGCAGGTGTAGCGCTGCAGAGTAGCCACTAGATGGCAGGCTCTGCTTTTTTAAAGGAATACAAACTGAAGCATTTTCACTGGATTGGTCTCATGTGTCTTTAAAGGGCAATGCCCCCTTTTTTAAGAGCTCAGAAATGTCAGCCTTTGGATTTGATGTCATAGCTCCTGATCTGTTAAAGATGAGGTGGATGATCCACAGCTGTTTACCCCTGACACACACTCCACTCCCCCTGTGCATGCTGCATTAGTCACTTCCACACACCTATAGTGCCAATGTTTATAATACATTAAATAAATAAAGCCCTATTGTGGATATTGCTCCCAGTTGATCTCTCTCTCTCTCTCTCTCTCTTTTTTCCCCAATCCAACCTTTTTACTAACATCAGCAGTCTCACTCTAAGTGGCTGTGATGTCTGAGGTTCAGTGTTCCAGCAGCAAGCGTCTTAAATGAGGGAGAATCTGTGGAGTCTTTGGGGTGGAACTCAGGTGGAGTTTTCAGAATGAGCCTCTAATGGCGCTGCCGAGGCGTCTCAAAGCAGCTGGAAGGCCATTTACACGGTTTAGAGACAATTTAGTGCCGCGTTTGAATAAATAATATTTGGTGCAATAACAAGGGTTTAATTAAATGTAATATTTCCAGGAGCCTCCGGGTCACAGCGTGACGAAGGTTGGATACACTGCGGCTACAGAGAGAGAGAGAGAGAGAGAGAGAGAGAGTCAGGCTGCATGTGTACACACTAACACACACACAGGCACGGAGGAGAGTTTTACTGTTCACCGCCAACGACTCCACAGAGTCAAACAGGTAATGGTGCTGGAGCTGCATAAATACTTTATGTCATACACAGATCACTATTTGCAGCAGCAGCAGCAGCAGCAGCAGCAGCAGCAACAGATGTAGACTTTGACAGGAAAACACACTGGTTTTCAGGAAACTGGGGTTGTTCAATATGTATGACAAAGCTACACTAAACCCCCAGGACTACAAGGTTACATGGATTTCAGTTCAATATGAAGTAATGACGGGAAAGCAGAGCAGCCACTGAGTTACAGTGTGCTCTACAGCTGCAGCTGGAGGTGCAGAGACATAATCAATCAACTGCTTATACAATCTGCTTCACAATATAACTCTGTCCCAATTAAGATAATGGTGACTCCCACACAGAGGAAGATACTGCACTGCAACGTCAAAGATGTGAATAATATATATATATGTGTGTATATATATATATATATATATATATATATATATATATATATATATATATATATATATATATATATATATATTTTTTTATTATTAGTAATCTGAGACATTTCACACAGATAATAGCAGCATTTAAGGTGTGTGTTCCAATTCCATGCCCATTACATGGAGTTTGTTTTTCTTTCTGACAACAAAGATTCAAGGCTTTGGATTCTGTGTTTGTTGTTTTTATATCAATACAATATAACAGTCAATGTTTCAACTGAAACTTCCATTTCAAAAGAGACGTGGTGTTTAAATGAAGTTATTCTAACTACACAGATCAATGTTTCCATTTAAAAAAAACTCTACTGGCTGAGCTGCAAGTACATGGAAAAGTTACGATTCCCATACTGGCCACTACGCTGCCTACTCTTCAAAGCAACCTTAACAAAAGGCCAAAGAGTCGAGAAGAGAGTTCAACAATAAATGCAGTAACAAAAGTGTGAATTTAGGTGGAGCAGTTCAGCCATGCACATGCCTGTCTCCATCTCCTTATAGTGGGAGGGGCTTAAGGTAGAGAACCTGTTAATCCTGTTGCATTCTGTGAGGGTTAGTGTACCATCTAAGATCATGTGACTTCCTGTGGTGGTCATTTTCGACCAGGAACACTGAAGGTTGAACAAAGCACTAAAAATCCAATGAAAGTGGACATGATGATATCATGAGCAATAATATGAAGAACAATATGTTTCTTTTGTTTGTAAAACACTGGGTCACAGTTTGTAGGAGTTTACGTTTCTGTTGCACGAGCATTTTGGTTTTTATGTTGTGTTTACAGATTTGTCTTCGCTCAGCTGCAAAGTACAAAGACATGATGAATGAATGAATGATTGGCCAGTGCGTGTGTGTGTGTGTGTGTGTGTGTGTTACACAAAGCAGGCCGACTCTAACGATCACTCATTAGCTTCCACCACCATCTCAGCTCAGATGGTCTCCGGGCTTCATACAAAGCGAGCGTTAGAGCCAAGAGGTGGTCAATTTCTCAGCTGTCAGAGGTGATTTAACGTTTCCTTTGCTCGCCTTTCAGAGCGCACACAAGTGTACACAATGATGTACAACCAAATGTAAACACCATGCTCTATGACCACCCAATCCCCGGCCACTGTCCCTAAAAAAAAAAAAAAGAAAAAGGAATGGGTTGAGTTTGTGTGTTCCTCCGATGTCAGGCTGTATGAAGTGCACTCTGTGCTTCAGCGGCTGGAGGGTGGATGTAAACACAGCTTTCAATTATAAATCAAATCCTAAAAGAGCCACGCTCTGCTGCCCCCGGGCTCTGTGCACAAAGGCCCTTCATACCCAAACAGCCCACAGTACACTGCTGGGAACGTCTGGCCCTGCTATTCACCAGGACAAATTCACATCTGAGACAAAACACTTCTTCAGTGTCCGTGAGTGTCACAGATATGCAGAGAATGTTGTATATTCATCTCTCGATGATTCCTCGCAGAAAACAGCTCATGAAATGGAACTGAATCCACTCCTCAAATGCTCCTGTGGTTTCATTTAAGTGGAGGGAAGTGTAACTATTGACTAGTGAGACTATTCACCAGTGTTGAGTCAAATCATGGTGCGTTATGAAGAAGACACAAACCTATGTTTGAAGGGTCAGGGAACTCTGTTGTTCAATAGCAACCAACTCTATCAATTGGTTTGTGAAGTGTCATTTTAAAAGCTCAACGTTTTCTCTCTGTATTCTTATTTTTTTAAACATTTTGCCCTGTATTATGTGGATGTTTTGAAGCAGGAAGTAACCATATTTAGAAGAGGACAAGGGTGGAGTCTGACAGAGCTACACCTTCAACTTTACACCTGTTGGACGATACAGTTTCCATGTCATGTTTTACTGCCTGTTATTCTCTTAGTTGGAGAGAGAATGAAGAAGACTTGATCGTAATCAAGTGTTTACAGACGACGTCAGAAGTCGTGTGAATGTTGCACAGACTTACCTACATATTTGCCCCCTCTAATGGACGCTCAAGAGAATACAAGTGTCAGGTTCTTCTGCATTGGATTTACTTTCCAGATACAGAGAAAAACTATAAGCTAATTTACAAAAGAACCAAACAACAGTAGATGATGATGATTGTTGTGATTGTGTGAAAACACATAGAGGAATCATCATCTGTTTATAATTCTGTGTTAAAAACGAAATATTTGAAAGACACTTTGAATCCTTTTTACTTTACCTCATTAAAAGTACAACAGGCCGCTGTCGGTTTGTGACGCTTTGTGCGAATCCTTCCATCTTTTTCTCTCTTTTCATAGAAGCATAAACACTCATTTACAGGAAAGTCACTTTGAATTCACACCATGTTTCTTCTCGGTTCGTGCAGGAACAAAAGCCCCCGGTTCATCAGCTGGAGTGGGCAGAGTGGAAGTAGAATGGAGACTCCTGATGGCCTCTCCAGAGACACAGAGACTTCTATATTTGGTGCACGGTGATAGCATCCTCCTCCTCCTCCTTCCACACACACACACACACACACACACACATAGACGTGCTTCATTTTGTCCACTTCAGTGTTGGGTAATGATTTTGTCTCCTCCCATTGGATCGCTGTCTCTTTTTACTCAAACGTATCATCTCAGGAGTGAGGACAGTCATACTGTTCCACTCTTTCTCCCTGTAAGTATACAGTACATCTGTCTCTAGCTACAGATGAGGGAATAATGGGAAAAATTAAAATTAATCTATACTGTACTGATGTATTACAGTATTAAATAAATGAGCTTGTCCTGTGTGTCCCTTTCCTTTAATAATATAAGATAAGTTTATGAACATCACATACAACTTAGAGGAATTTGCATATTCTACAGTTGATCTGATGAGTTTGGTTTCAAGTTATTTCAGCGATGATAAGAAATTCGCTCAAGTTCTGTCTGAATCCATCGATCTGACAACGTGACGTGACTTTACCACCTAGACACACACACACACACACATGCACTCGCACACACTCACACACACCATCCTCCCTGTAGCGAGAGGGAGAGATTGGGAGAAAATAGACCTCCCACCATGTGGCATTTTAAGAGGCTTGAAGCGTCTCCGATTGTCCTTTCTCTGCGGTGAAGAGACGTTCTCCTCCTGAGGATTTGATCATGTCCTCATCTTGGAGACAGACATAAGACATTTGTGCGGTGCTGAGGGACAACTGGACAAACACTAGAGCTTTCCTTAGATTTGTTACCTGGAAAGGAAATGGTGCTTTTTTAACTTTCATCATCGTTAAATTGTTCACTGATAAAGCAGTAGATGATGGATGGATATTTATATACAGTGTTTGCTATATAACAATATAAACACTACATTTGCTGACTGATGGTTTAAAGACTTATATATATTATAAATATTCCTGTAAACAACACACACAAAACAGCTGCAGACCCATTTATTAGGGACACTTGTCGCACTAAACACAAATCTCTTGATTCCAAAGTTCAACCACCTCGACGTTTGTTACAGTGAACATTTTACATTTCTATATTTTCTTGTCTGGCCGTCTGTCTGGCCGTCCACTCCAACCGTCCACGTCTCTTTTTTAACCATTAAACGGTCAAATAATCCCAGGACATCAGCAAAGAAACAATGTTCTGAACTTTAGAAGCACGTCTGACGTGGTTGAACAGGACAGGTGCTGCACAGGTGCTGCTATTAAAGTGTGAGTGACAATGACATGAGGCAGTGACTGAACCATTACAGGAACACATGAGAGAGACAGAGAGAGCATGAGAGAGAAGGGGTCGATACAGGAGGTGGAACGCTCATGGTGGAAAGATGGGACGTGTAATTACTTGAATGAACGTACATCGACAAGACATCTTATTATCATTGACCTTTTATATATTATTCAAGCATTTCCTTACTCCACCAGCTGAAAAATAGATTGCGGGCACATTCTTGCTCTCTGTGCATGTGTGTGTGTGTGTGTGTGTGTGTGTGTGTGTGTGTGCAACATTCATTTTCTTGTTCAGTATGGATTGGAGTCGGCTGTTTTATTAATGGATCAGTTGTGTTTCTGCATCATCAACCTTTGAGAGCCCACTGAGGGCGTTTTCGATCTCGAGCACAAAACACACACAAAAAGGCGAGTTTGGAGAAATGTGAAGTCATCGATCGGCGAGTTACCGGGGAAATAAGAAATGAGTCGCCACCAACGGAATTCCCACGGGAGAGCAGAGGAAATGATTATTGGACGAAGAATGTTCTAGATCATCTGAAGAAACAGCAAAACAAACAAAAAAAGAATAAATTATTCATAAAAGTGTAATGACTGTGTTAACACAAAGATACAAAGAACTGAGAAAAAGTGAGAAATGACAGCCGTGTGTGACTTTTACAGCATTTACTGATCATAAGACGATAAGTAATAAACCAATAAAGTAATGGCTTCATGTGGATATTACATCAACAAAGAAGGATTTCACATAGACACTGTATTTGATATTTACTATATTTCCACATATCAACCTTTGTGTTTCTGTTCATCATCAACAGCCTTCACCACAGTGAGTCAGTTAATGCAAGGATCGTCTGTCTGTCTGTCTGTCTGTCTGTCCAACTGTCTGTCTGTCTCTCTTGATGGGCTTCAAACTCTGCAGAGGACTTACTGAGGGCACCAGTGTGAGCTGCAGTGACTTTGACATTGTTTGCATAAGAAATGCAGCAGAAATTGTTATAATTTATTACATCATTATTTCAATATCTTTATGTTTGATGTAAAAATTATTAAAATAATTGGGAGAAATGTTGTCATTCAACCCTTGGAACACAGAGCATTTTGGCAGTTTTTTTTTTCCATTTAAACAAACACAGTACAGTTTATACAGAGGCTATAAGAGTGTCTTATATCCTTCTTTTCAGCACATTCTAGGCAATCTGATGAAAAAAACATAATTTTCACCAACTATATAAACACACCTGATCAAAAAGTACATAAAAATGTTTAAAATCAGATTGAATTTGGGAAATTTGGGAAATACGTCACAGTTCAAAGTTCATTTGGCTCGTTTTTATGAACAAAAACTTAAGAAAAACGCTCTATTTTTGTGACTTCTGCACAATTATTGCTACTTTATTTACTATAAAATGAATCATAACTGCGCCCCCCACATTTTTTTAAAGCCTGAATATGTGACCTATAAACACCCCCCCCCCCCAGGATGTCCATATAAGGAGTTGTGTATCTAAGGGTTAATATATAAAACTAAGGGTTAATATCAAATGTGACTCTTCAAACACACCAACAGTACTCAGTGACGTTGAAAAGCATTGAATGACAACACATGTCTGATATTATGGGATGCAGATAGTTGTTACACAGACCTCGTCTCTAAAAAACATCCTGTGGGAACCGTGAATGTCAATATTTACCATTTGAGATGAAGTTAGTGGCTTTTCAAATTGACTCAGATTCCCCCCCTGACTACGTCTGAATGATGTTTCATGAGACTTTATTGAGATATTTAGGTGTGAAACAACGTTTCCAGCTGCTGCTGTGGCTCCGTGTGTCGGTGAAACATGTACCTGAGTGTATACACTTTATACTGTGTTTGTTGCAGTCACTAAAACGTCTTGTCTAAATGTCTGAAAAAAAAGTTTATGTCTCCAACTCTTGCAAATTTCCCCAAAGAAATGTTCAGCAAATTGAAAGCGTCAAAGAGCGTACTCAAACATATGCCACACATGCTCCACTGAGAAGAACACGCTATGACGACAACAACAACAACAACAACAACAACAACAACAACCTTGTTTTAAAATGGATAGGTTTCTAACAAAGTGCCATGGGTGGAGCACAAACGGAGCCACTGAGTTTATTTCCCTTGAGTCTATTACTGCTCAAAGTAGTCGTAGATATATTAAGCCTGGAAGCAGAATAAGCGTCATGTGATGCCTGACTGTTTTCATGATGGCTGCTGTAGTGCTGCAGCGTTTTATCAAATCTAAATAGAATTGTTTTTTCATTTTTTTTCCACACACAAATTGAGGCCATCTCCAAGATTCCCTAATGGCATAAATGTACTTGCAGGCAGCTTGCTGTTTTTATCTCTCCTCAGCGCTCATCCTATTTGCTGCTGCATTTTGATGTGATTTCCCCGCACGCAGCTGCTTTATGGCTGCTCTGAATGTCTAATCTGATGCATCAACATGTTTTTTCATCTTATTTGAGCGAGAACAAGTGTTCCTCCGCACCCGAGTGTACGGGCCTCTGTTTTTATAATCCCACATGAGGAGAGAAGGCAACAAAATGGACTTTTCATTAGGACACAGAATGGGTTCTGGTCACAGCAGCAGCAGCAGCAGCAGCAGCAGCAGCAGCAGCAGCAGCAGCAGCAGCACAGATGATCAAATCTCAAACAATGGAGCTGCTGGCTCTGCTCCAGTTCTTTGTTTACTGATGGGATGTGAGGTGCAGGTGTGTGTGTGTGTGTGTGACCTGATGCTTTTGGTATGTTGTTGTGAAATTTCACCATTAGTGAATGATTACGGGGGAAAGCTGTGAAAATGGGTTTTTAAAAAACTTCAACCAGAGAATAATTATGTGGTTTTTTTTTGATTATGGGAAAATAAAACTGAAAATCAAAAAGAAATAATGCTGAAAACAATATGCTCACATGCGGCTTTCCAACCAAGAGTTAGAAGAGAACATTCATTCCACTGTCATATCACTTACTGTTGTTTTTGTACATGTACAGTTTTTCACCATCAATCTGAGTTTTTTTGTCACGTTCCCATTACATTTTAATAAGAATCTCGCAGCAATGATGTTAAGAAGAAATATCACATTTTCAAGAAATACTCACCTTATAATATAATATAATATAATGGGTAAAACCTATATTAATATATCATAAAACAAATCTCTGTCAAAACCCAGTGGATTTGAACCAAACTTATATAGAAGTACAGATCTCAGTGACATCGTAACAGATCGGGACAAGTTTTGTCACGCTTATGTAAGAAGGTAAATGTCTGTCCAGATCCAGAACCAGATCTGAACTTATACACATTTTCGTGCAAGTTTGTAAAAGTTTGTAAAAGGCTATAAATCCTCGGCTGACGTCTCCACTCGTGCTCTTCTTACATCACATCCTGTTTCCATTACAGGAACAGGAAGTCCATTATATCAACAGTTAAGACATTCACAGATACAGTAGATCATCACTGATCACTGAACTGTGGGTGACTTTATTCTGACCCTCACAGCGAGGTTTCAATGACTCCACCTGCTCTGTTCAAAATGTGTTTGGATTTCGATAAAAAGGAGAAATAAAAACAAAATTCTCACACAATCTCTTGGTAGATTTTGTTGTTAGCTGCAGGAGTCACATCATATCATCACGTCTCATGTCTTTATACCATAACAACATACAGTGTCCGTCCATTATGCTTTGAGAGATTTATAAGAGTTATTTGATAGGGAAACAAATGAGTATATGATGTGACTGTGGCAGTGGGACATGAAGTGGTTAGAGGTTGTAAATCAGACACTGATTAAATCAGTCTGGGCCACAATTGTCCATTTGCCTTGAGTGCAAAAGTGACCTGATTTTGGTGATTTTCCCGACAGGTCCGTACATCACTGGAGGTGGAACTGCACTGCGGCACATTTCATGCCATTAAAGCTCCGCGGCTCTGCTAACTCTTCCAGGTTACAGTATCCTCACCAGCACTTTTAAGACTTGGGGGAGAAAAAGAGTTTCCAAGTGCAAATGGTGAGGATAATGTGTTGCTGGCTGTTTGCTGTCAGGACAAAGGAGCTGCTGACACATTAGCATCTTTCCTTCTGTGAGGTCCCATCGACAAAATCCTTTCTCTTGCTGAGTATTTGTTTTTTTGGGGAAAAAAACACAGATTTAAATAGATAAAAGCATCTTGTGCTTTGTTCTTTTTTCTCTCATGCAGCATTTCATCAGACGAGTGCTTTCTCTTCCTCTGGAGAAGTCAGACCTGTCAAGGCCACTTTAAAACCAAATACTTTTTCTCCCATTTTCTCTCCACTCGGTGCTGCTGCGAGGCAGAAGGTCACCGCGCTGCTGCTGCTGCTGCTGCTGCTGCTGCAGTGTCTCCGCCCCCCCCCCCCCCCCAATAATCGAGAAGAAGTGAACATAGAAATAAACGTTCATTTAATTAATGCACTTTTACTCTGGGAAACATTCTGTGCTGCGATTAGTCGACGTCAAACTAGGAGCTCAAAGTCATTTATTATGAAATGCTATACTTATATACTTATCTTTATATTATGATTATAATTTCTTACATTATCCGACATTGAAAACCAAACATTTGCCAAAGGATCTGAACAAACACGATTGTATAATATCACACACAGCACTGAAGGCTTTCCTGCTATTTGTTTCTTAAGTATAAGTTTAAGTATAACGTCTTATGACATTAATGATTATAATAAAGTCTGTTTTTGTAGAAACCAGGGTTACATCGAACCTCACAAAATATTATTCCATGACTGTTTCCACAACCTTAACCTTAATGTTTGTTATTCTAACCATGATGATGACGACGATGAAGGTCCTTCAAACAACGCCGCAGTTTTCCTAAGCTGCAGCGCCCCCGGTGGGCACCACGAGACATAGACTCAGAGTCAGAGCTGCTGTTTTTTTGTGTTCAGTAAACACAAGCATCAATCACTTGAGTAGAGTCAGTGACTGAAGTGCTGTGTCTGTATCTGTGAGGTTTCTTTGCTGAATGCTGGAGGAGGGGCTGAGGTTTGTCTTATCAGTCACAACTCAACTGTGTGTCAAAGGTCATCTAATATACGTATGTTTGCAGCTGTGAACATGATCAGTTATACACGAGAAAAGTCAGAAAAGCAGAAAAACAAGGATGGCAAGGATGTCAAACATCAGGCGTAAGGTTGGGGTCGAGTCATCAGGGCACAGGAAGTCAACTGTAACGAAACAAGGAAACAGAGAGTAGAACAGAGAGAGAGTATTAAAATGTATGTTTCAGGGTTGTTTTCAAGGCAAACAGAGATTTTCCAGTAGAATAGTTTCATAGTGTCGATGTACAGTAGAGTAAACACAACTGTCAACAACTCTGAATGTTATTTTGTGCCTAAGCTTTGAAACACCTTATGCTATATATGCTGCTATGATCTGCACCTGAGAGTAAAGACGAGAGAAATGTAGTTTTTGTTATTCTTTTCTTTTGTGTGGACAGAGATGCAGAGTAAAGCGACTTTGACGTACTATGTTTTACAAGTGAAAATAAAATACTTGGATGTTTTACACAAAACTGACCTTCTAACACAAAAACTTGCTCGGGTTTTTTTCTCGTAAACCTTCGGTGAACTCAGTGATTTTCTCCTGAAAGGCAGTGAGTGTGTGAGTGTGTCAGAGTTCACCGATCACACGTTTAGTATGCACAAAGCATTTGGTGCCGCGCTGCATTCTACCATCACAGGTACAACACAGGCCTTGACCTGTTTTCCATATCATTCCAAATGCTGCACATTATCATATGTTCCCGTCAAACGCAGACACCATTATACGGACGTCCCTGGAGACCCAAACCACTATAATTAGACCAATCTGCATCGGCACACCGTGTGTGTTTTGTGCCGTTATACGTCCGATATCGAAGATGCAACTCAGAGGCTTGAAAGTCATCTAACGAACCTCTTAATGCAGCCTATGATTGCATTTCACTTGTCATAAAAAGTGATTTGAAAGCTCCTCTGTTTGCATTAAATCTCCATAATGAAGCAAGACAAAAATGCCACAGCCATTAGCACACGGATTACATTTTTTAATCTGCCGCGGCTCATTATGATGAGGCTTGTGTGCACGGAGGGAGATTATTCACAGGAGAAAATTGCCTTATTTCTTTTTATTATTGGACTGAACATCTGTTGTTTACTATCATAAGAAGGGACATGGAGCAATGAGATTCACTACCTGGCTCTGTTTACACCATAGTTTACTTTATGTAGTGTGAACTGTGACATGGTAATATTCTATGAGACGTTGTATCGTGAGTGCAATTCCCGGAATATAAAACTGATTTAGTGATTTTAGTGTTTTAATAAGGCCGTATCTGTCCAGGATGTGTCTCTTGCCCAGTGCATGCTGGCACACTTAGCAACCAGACGATTGTTTGGACTCCTCAAGGCAGAACACATCGTTCCGAGACACCGGTGATGTGAATAATGGAATTAATGAAATGATACAATAACACAAGAAGAAGAAGAAGAAGATGAAGCTAAAAATAAAAAAGAATAAAAGACTTAACCAGCAACGGGTGATGTTTAGAAGTGAGTCCAGGTTTTTAGAGAGGAAATCCAGAGTGAGCGATTCAAGGAGGAAAAACAACGAGGAGTTGTGGTTCCATGAGGAATCTTGATGCTGAACCATATGTAAATGATGCTGGAGCTGAGGAAGAAGAAGAAGAAGAAGAAGCGGGAGCAGAAATGGATGTGGGATGGAAGCAGTAATGACTCGATTTGTATGGAAGTCCATGGTAAATGAACCCATTTTCATTGGATTAGTTGATGGTGTCAACTAATCTAATCTAACTAAGGTCTTCTTCAAAAGCACATGATGCACATTTTGTCCTTGAAACTCATTTCAGCAAAAATCACTCACACTATTTCAACTGTTAAATAAATGGTTTGGCTTTTTTTGGGGGGAGAAATTCTCTTGTTAGAGTTTTTACAATGGGGAAGGAGGACGGTTGTTATTGTAACAGTGTGGTTGCTAGGCAACTGGTGGAGACTCCTGTGGTTTTTGTTTGAATGACAACAAATGAGATGTAATTGTTTATTAAAAGGCTTTAGAGAAATGTGTTGGCAGATCATCAAGCCTTCACTTCTGTGTCTAATGTAGAGACACAAGAAAAGAAATGATCAGAAATATTTACTCAGAAATATCTGAATAAGCAAAGAAACTAAACTTTATAGATTGAAAAATCCAAACTTTTCTCTCTCCTGTCGGCGCTCTGTGTGCAGCAGCAGCAGCAGCAGCAGCAGCAGCAGCAGCTGCAGATATCAGCAGTAACAGCAGCTGACCTCGTGGTCTCGCTCTTGACGTTGTTTCGTGTTTGTCTCTGTGTTATTCTATAAATACGAGATAAGGGCCATGGCCGATCCCATGTGTAGCTGTGTGGTTAATTGAGACGTAGCATCAGTGACCTCGGTGTATGCCCGAGCTCTCCACACCGCCGCCCATCACTCATGCCGGGTAATTGGTTGCAGTGCAGCTGCAGCGAGACGACGTAGATGTGAAGCGCGGTGACTGACGGAGTTCTGTGCAGGAGTCGAGAAATGTGTTTAAAGTGTTCTGTAGAGGTGTTTGTTCTTCGTTCGCTCGCTCCATGGACGCACACACCTGACAACATGCTAACAATAAGAAAAACAGAACCCACTTTCATCATTTGAGACACTGGAAATCCTCCCTGCACCAACATGAAACAGCAGTGTCAAACAAAAGCTGACTCTACAACAACAACAACAACAACAACAACAACAACAGACTCAAGAAAACTGGATCTGAAGCTCGTCCCCTCCCTCACTCACTGCCATTGTGTTCCTTATTAATGACATTTGTGTGTATGAGGAAATTTCTCTCTTTATTTAGCCTTCGTTATTATTTTCCATGGATACATGAACTCTATATTTAGTTGTACATATTTATTCACATGTAGGCTCCACACAGGTTTCCAACAGAAAACCTTCTTGCCATCAAACGGCCGTTTTCTTGTCACATGTAAGGAAATTATAAGAAAAACAGTCTTACAGTGAATAAACTGCACTTTAGATAAAAAATTAAAATAAAATGCAGCTTCTGGAGCAGCATGTTCCTCCTCTGTTTAACTTTAATGATCTTTGAGAAGCTTCACGTCAGAGGCGTACGCATACTTCACTTAAATGGCACTTGTAAATCTTACACAATAACAGCATATTCCTCTTAGAACCCAGCTGACTATTGTCTCTATGTACTAACTCAATCTATCTACACTATCTGCCCAATTCTTTCCACTTTAGTTTTGCCATGGATTTGTTTTTTTCTTCTGCCAAATACAAGTGAAGGTATTTTCCAGGGACTGATAGAAGTACGTTCTGGTTGGAAGAACCCAAGAACTTTTTTTTTTTTTAAATCAACTTAACAAGGGAATATTGGTAAATAAAGTAGAATTATTTATTTTTGCTCAAACACACGAGACACAAATGTGTTTACTTACAGTTGATTTTCCAAACTCCCTAAAGGTGGCCTTGAATTCAGGTAAAAATAATATAAAACATGTATTATGTGCAAAACACTCAAGCTCCTCTTCTACATCTTTTACATTCCCTTTTTTAAAACAACATTCAGTTACCGTGACCCTGAAGAGACTCTACCCTCCACCGTGACTGTGTGTGTGCAGCTCCATCCATTCTGGATTTCCACCCATGGACGATGTGACACAATGAACAGCCCCAGGTATTTTTTTTGCCCCCTTCTGAATGCATGGAAGTGGAGGAGGGTGTGTGTGTGTGTGTGTGTGTGTGTGTTTGTTGAGAGGAGATGAGGGTGAGGAAGGGAGGTGCGGGAGGTTGCCGTATCCCCAGGGGAGGGCAGCACAAATCCAAGGGAACAAAAAAAGCATCCATATTTGGCAGGGCTTTTGTCTCCCCTGACAGCTGAGTGTATCGGGGGGCGGGGGCGGGGCGGGGGGGCAATAATGAATTGGATTAAATGTGAAAGTAAGAAAGCATGGCTCCTCAAAGGCCGGGCTTGGTGGGGGAAGCCGTCTGTGGTGTGCTGTGGTGGGAGGTATGCTAATGTGTGTACAGTTCTGACACTGAGGCGGATCAAAGATGCATTTTCTTTTTTTTTGTTAAATAAAAACATGTTTTTCCCGGAACATGATTGTCATTTAAATGTTTTCTATCCGTGACACACATGTTGTCTTTTCAAGAGGAAACAGGAAAAGGGAGCAAAGACTTTCCTTCCTAATGAGGAAAGATGAGCACAACACTCATATATATGTATGTCACACGCAGCCTCAAAGATTATTAAAACACCTGATACCACAGAGTATCAGAGCTATTTTAATCATCCACCTCGCTCATTCTATATTCCATTACTCTACACTCTTTCAACATGACCTTAAACCTCGCTGGATTCCTTTTATTGCTGCACTTTAATGTATAAATCTCCCAAAGAGAAAGCAGGGGTGATTTTGATTTGCATTTTATTGAGCTTTAGATTGTGTGGGAGATAATGATGAGATGTGGGGGCAGCGTTAATGCTCTTAACGTTGACCACCACGGAGCCACGACCCCCCTTTTCTGTCTTGGCGGTGCAGTTTCAGCGAGACCTGCTGCTTGTAATTACTTTCAGATATCCGTGGCTCAGGAAAAGGACGAGGCAGGGTGACCCAGCTGTGCGTCCCTGTCAAGAACAGGAGGATATGAATAAAAGGAATCCCAGTCACATGACTGCAGGTGACACTGAAGAAAGAGCACATCAGTATTTGCCTTCACAAGCACTGATATTTGCTTCAGATTTCCATGAGGAGCTGAAGAGTCTCCCTTTTAACCTCAAGTCTTCATGTGAAAAGGATTTCAACCTTCAAATAATGTCTCCAGGATCATTTTCACGCTGCATCCATTTACAACGGGGAGAATGGCACGTCTGTCAAAGCCTGAACTACAACACATTTAATTATTTTAAAAAGAATTGTTGTCTACGTGCTCATTATTCCATCTCTTTGATGTAAAAGTAGTGTGCAAACATTTAGCACCATATATTGGTGAAATTGCAGAATATGTAGCTATGAGACTCCTCCCCTCTTCAAATCCAGACTCAAAACCCAACCTATTCAAAATGGTCCACTCTGTAATTTCACTGTTCCATTATCTGTTTACTGGGTCATATTAGACACAAGAAAGAAAGAAAGAAAGAAAGAAAGAAAGAAAGAAAGGAAAAAATAAAGGAGGAAAAGAAAGCGTTATTGTCATTGTGCTGGATCTAGGAAACACAAATGTGTGCTGCAGCTGAAACCAGCGCCACATTTCAAGACAATAACAAAAACAATAACAGAGTCAGCTCAGACAACATAAACCATCAAAACATGAAGAAAATAATGAAAAGATTGTTAATGATGTTAATGATAGATGAATGAATATTGCTCTTCTATGAGAGGAAACAAGGACAGTTGTGACAGCTTAATTCCCAGCTGCTGACAGGAGATTCATTGTTGTGCTGTTTTAATTACACGTCATGGTGCTGCTTAGTTTGTGCTTTTAACTGACACTAATCTGTGACATGAAGAAAAGAACATGTATCACCGCAGACATCTGTGTCTCTCTCTCTCTCTCTTTTAGCCTTAAAACAGTTGAGTATATGAATTCTCATGTGTTTACGGTGTATAAACGCTACACAACAGGGTTTTCATTAGAACTGTGATGCATCAAACTGGGGGATTTCTTTACAGTGCGTGAATGCACATTATCACGAAAAAGAAAAGCATCTTTGCAACATAACCCAGTTTTTTCCCATCTCTCAAAATCATGGCTGACAAAAGATGTGATGCCTTTTTATACATACATGAATAACTCCAACTCTCAGAGACAGAGCCACACATAATTATAGATGTGATACAAAAACAAGATAAAGAAGAACTTCTTAAGATTAAAAAAGGAAACAGTATGATGTGAACAGTAACTTAATGCAGGCGTCGTATGAAAACACTCATCTCAGTCCCAATCAAATAACAATAAAGAACAAACACACAAACACAAATGAAACCTCAGGAACGTTTGACCAAAGGGAAATTACAGTAGCCTGTTTCCTGCGTGTTGTTTACGCCGCTGAATGGCAGCTAACAGCCTCTGGTGAAGGGAGGAAACAAACCGTGCTGAGTTACAACACCACTGACTGGCACCAGTGTGCACAAACACTCGTATTATGGCTTCATGCTATCCATCATCTTGTCATTCAAACGTTGAGACGGTGACTTAGACGTTTCTGCTTCAACTGTCTCGTTATTCACGAGGAAACAATGGACCTGGAACAATCACACACTCACTGTGTGTATTTCATGTTTAAACGTAAGCTTTTTTTTTTCCCTCAACAACTGCAGTCAGAACCTGAACCCTCTGTTGCTATAGCAACTGCTATTGACACAGATCTATAGAAGCTTATAGCAGCCAGGCAAATATTGACAAACATATTCTATCTCCACCTCAGATCATTGGCACGCCGCCTGTATGCTAAAGCCGTACAACAGTGGTTAATAAAAGCTGTAGCTGTTCTCACTAATGCTAAAGGATCCTTAATGAAGTCATGACGACAGACGCCGCGCTCTGATCTCCTGGCTTCTGTAACACAGTGCAATCGCTCATCAGTGTCGCAACTCACAAGCCATTCAGCTCAAATACGCAGCTCAAAGAAGCTGATGGAGAGTTCAAAGACCGAGTCTGGCCAAGGAAGGTATGAGGCCTGGCGGGGGGGCGGGGGCAGAATCAGAGGGCAGAAAGTGGTTGGTAACAGAAATAAACATGGAACACAGAGCAAAGACAGGAAACAACGGATCAAACAATAATTGAATAAATAAAATAAAGTTGAAGCTCACAGCAGGAGGTCAAGGAAAGCTGGGGTGAAATAACATGACTGATATAATCCTGCAGGGTTATAATCTCATGGAGTGTTTCACCATTTCATACTGTGGTTACCATCAGAAGCTGCTGCTCATTCATGCATGCATCAGTAAATATGTGATCGACCCAAAGGTTCTATACTTCAACAAGCACTTAGCTAGATAACTTAAACCTGGTTTGACCAAGCTGAGCATTCTCATCCTGCATGGACTCGGTTCAGGTTTCAACGTTCAGTCGGTCCGAGTTTGCTTTCAGACTTTAGTGAAACGAACCGAACCTTTTGAATGACTTATTCCCCTCCTGGCCTGAGGAGGCGCTGCATCAAGAATTAACCTTCCTGCATTTGGTCCACTTGAAGCAAACCGAGACCTAAGTTTTTAGGGGGACCAGAGTTCGCTTCTTTGGTGCGGATCAGAGTTTGAACTGGACTTTTCTGAGCAAAGGAACTAGGATTGGATTGAGAAGAATCTGGTGTGAACGCTCCCTCACAGTCTTAGAGAGACAGAGCAGGGATCTGGATTTGGATTTGCTTCTGATGGATCGTTTGTAGTTTTTTCCAAAAATGGAAAAATAAATCAAATCCATTCTGTTTCTGTTTGTAACTTCACTTTGCTCAAGAACTTATGTCAGAGATGACGTAGACGTAGTTAAACTGGACTTGCATGACTCCGCCCTCACACTGCAGCGCTCTGTCGACCCCTGAGGGGAGCAGCACCTCTCCTCTGAATTTCAAAGGTCACAGCAGTTTCACTTCTCTCTCTCTCTCTCTCTCACCGCAGTGTAATGAACGTAAACTGAGGCCTTTTGAGAATATTGTTTTCCGTCTCCGGGCCCCTACAGTGCGTTTCCAACACTGCCCTTTGGAAATGCATGGACAGTCAGCTCACAGCACAGCGACACACACAACACACTCCTGTTGATGCCGTCGGTGCCTCTCAATATGCAAACCGTAGATAACGGCATTCACCGCACAGTTGGTAGCGGCTTCCTCGGCCGTCTTTTAAACGGCGACACAGACTCACACTGTGCTTCGTGTAAACAACGAGGGATGCGTCCACGGTGAGGGAAACATGGATAAGGTCCACACACCAGAGACCCCGGGGGGAGATGACGCAGTGTCTTTCCTCATCAGGCATTTTTCAACAACGCAGCGTTCCGGGGACACACAGGGACACACAGGGACACACGGGGACACACGGGGACACACAGGGACACAGGTGTGCATGGATTGAAGTTGTGGTGCCGCAGATAACAAGCTCCACTCACGAGACATCGTCTCAGTTTGTTGTGCGTGAGGTGAACGGATCGATTACAGTGATTGAGCCAAACAGATCCCGTCATTCTGAGGGAAATACATCATGTAACGTGAAGAGAACAAGCTCTAACGCTGGGAGATAAACACAGAAGTGTGCGAGATGAGTTTCAACCTTTCCACAGTCATTTTTACAACTTTTGTGAAGCATAAACGTCGTGCTTTCCCCACACGGACCGTAAACAAGCGTGGAAACAAGTAAGAGAAGGGTGAAAATGATGAGGGAGTTCCATCAAATGCTGTTTTACTATTCAGCAGAAGTAAGAACATAAATACTTAATGTTTTTATGACACATGTAATAAACAATAATGCTAGTGCATATAAATGTACAGCATTGCAAAAATATCCCCGGCTGCAGCCGATGGCTTCAGGTTGTTCATGAATTACTCATCGAGAGACATTTTAATGTAAAATGACGCGTTCATTAACCATTTATAAACATGTAAACTCTTTATCTGCTCACACCGATAAAGAGCGACATGTTTTATGTATGTATGTATGCGTGGATTTGTTTTTATAACCTCTTTTAATCTGTGCATTTAACAGTCGCGCCGGTGCTTATCGCGGTCGTGAAGGGAAATGTTGTGTTAGAAGCGACACTTGCAGTTTATTACAGAGCGCACAAACGCTCTAATGTTGCTTTCACTGTTCTGTCGAGTCTCAGAGCAAAAGCTCTAAGCTTGTAGTGCTTTAACTCGCTCTGCAGCAGCTCGACAAAGCAGCAGTCGCAGGAACGGCTCCGCTGGGATTGAGGGATAAACATCCACATGAATATACAGAGCTGTTTCAGCATCGATGGCACATGAAGACGGAGAAGTAAACTGTTGTTGATCTAAAACTTTTTGCCTTAAATTCGTGATTATGGTGTTAAAGTGGAACAGCGGTAGAAAAACAACATCATCTGCATTTATATTGGCCCCCTATTAGCCTTGCTGTCATTGCAGCTGCTCTCAGACTTGCTCTAAAGTCAACACTACAGTCACTCTGGACATGTCCCAGACCGTCTCCTGCCTGTCCACCAACACAGAATGTCCTGCGTGTCCCCCACAAGCTCCACCCCTCACCTGGACATGTTATATTTTCCAACACAAACAACCCAAATTGCAGAATTACAAAATAAACAAAAGAGTCACAAAGATGCAAAAACAAGAAAGCATCAAATAAACATCAAACACTGGGAGAATAAAGACGGAGGAACGAGACGAACTGAACAAAATGAATCAAACAGGACACTGAGGAGCACAGAGACTAAATACACCGGGGAGGGGCGGGGCTAATCAAACACAGGTGCAACTAATTAGACACAGGTGGGGCAGGGTAGTCAATCAGGAGGACAGACAGGAACACACAAGGAAACAACACTGTAAAATAAAGCAGGAAAGAAGGAAAAGATACAACCAGAAACAAAGAAAACTCAAATCTCAAGATAAAGAATTCAGAAAAAAAAATAGAACGTGAAATCCAAACAAAAAGTCTGGAAAAATGTGAAAATGAGTTGATGACAGACTGAATATAATAACATGCTCAGAGCCTTTAAAGAAGGACAATGGTGGCGATCATGAGTCAGAGAACAATCAAAGAAACACTAGATAAATAAAAAGCAGGTGTTTTCCAGGGCTGTTAAGATGAGAACATGAGACCATTGTGTTTGTAGTTTGTTCTTCACTATGTTTATGAAATGTTATATTCCTTTGCCTTGTCTATTGTTGTTTTATCTATGTTTTTGTATGTGTTTGTGTTGAGTAGCACGACATACAGAGCTTCTTTCTTCTCTATTTCCTCTGCTGTTATCTACAAAGTGTTGCTGCTGTTGTTGCCTTTATAAGCACTCTTGTTTTAAACAGAAATAATAAATAATACTCTTTAATATTCTACAACACTGGCTTTATATAAAAGTTCCTGCACTGACACAATAATATGAATCACTGTTGGACGATGCAGCTTCATGTCCACAGTGGTACGTACATACAGTACATACGACTCTTATAAAAAACACGTTCTCTGAACTCCGAAGCTTTTTTTGTTAAATATCTCGTAGCTACAGGACGCTTCATCCTCACTCCGGAGGGATGTTTACATGCCAGATATGTATTATGGTATGTGAAGGTGACCCCAGGAAACCTTGGCTGCAATTAATTTACAACTCATTTACCCAGCGAGTTGAATATGCAGATGAGAATATGCAGATTTCTGAATGTGCACAGATCTGCTGCAGGGTGTGTGAGCAGCTTCACAGTTACAGATTCATCGTGACTGACACGGGCTAAATCTGGCTCTGTCCGGCTGATTGTTGACTGCAGTTTTCATTTAAATATTTATCATATGCATATCCTGCCCCTAAGGGCAGCATCTGAAATTACAACAGTCAGTCCGTTAATTGCCAAAAATGCCACACAAGCTTTGGGATCGAGATGTTCCATTTTATTATTAATGAGGCAGAGAGTGCAGTTTGACATTTATGTCGGGGCTGCAGATGCAAATGAGTCCAAAAAATGAAAGCGCCTGCACTGGTAATCTGATTTGTGCTGGAAGATGACTGCTGCTTTATAGAGTTATGGCTTCTTCGTTAATGTTTTTTTTTTCTCTCTCTCCCTTTGCTTAATGCTCCACAAGTTATTTGGAAATCTTATAATAACTCACATGTCTGTGTATAATTCAACCTCAAAAAGCTGCAGGGGGAGGGAGGTATGAACCTAAGTGCTGTTAAAGTAAAGATGAGCACTTTGTTTTCAAGTGATCCTTGAATAAATAAAAATCTTTATGAATCGTTAAGTACACTTGGAAAAACAGAAACAGAAACAAACCCTCCTGATAGTAAAGTGATGATAATACCTCGTCTGCCTTTAGCAGCTCACAGGAACATGTGTTTCTAACCACTCTGACAAAATAGAAGTGATTAAAAAGTGAATATTAATGTAAATGCACCACAAACATGTAGAGGAGTGATATTTCATCCCTTTGGTCACACTGTAACGACACACAGTGACACCTGCAGCCTCCCAGCAGGAATCTGCGCTTCTTTCTTCTTTTCTACTCAATTTCTTCATCTTTTAAAAACAAAGTGGCAGCTTTTCTGTGTGTTTCTCCAACGACTTAAGACAGAGACGTCTCAGCTGTAGTAAAAACCAAAGCAGGTGCAAGTCACTCACGCGTGAACGGGTAAACTGCTGAAAAAGCTCACTGAGGGTTTAGATATCTTTACAGCATTACAGGAGACGTTATGCTAACGTGTTTTAGACAGGATTAAAAAAACATCCTGAACAGACGACTGGAGGGAAGAGGATAAACGCTGCTGCTGCTGCTGCTTTACAGGGAATTTAAACTCTACAAACGTTTAATGAAGTGTAATATGGAAGTAATGTGTACTTTCCCTGTATATAATGCCATTTTCTTGTATTTATTAGACATGTGGCTTGTATATTTTGCTGTGTCTTAGCGTTAGAGCCATTAGTTAGCTTTAAAACTCAATAGGGTTTTAGTTTCTCCATTAAAAAACCCGGTGGTCCAACATTTAAAGGGCTTTCATAAATCCATGCGGCTCAGTATAATATTTTATTATCCGTGTGTGTGCTTTATTGTAATTGTTTTTCCTAAATCTTGAACACTCGCCCTAAATTAGCTATTAATTGACAGTCTAATCCACTCAGACTCAGACTAAGCCGTATACCCACATGCAGGTGACGTCCAAAAATGATGAAAGATGCCACAGACTCGGGGCTTAAAAGGTCGTCTCTAAATGCAGCCACTAATGGGCTTTCCATATGTTCTTAGCTGCCGCCACCTGAATTCCATCAGGTCAGCTAAGTGGGTGTGTGTGTGTGTGTGTGTGTGTTTGTGTGTGTGTGTGGGGGGGGTGTTGGGGGAGCGAGCGTCTTCCATAAACATCTGCCATTACAGTTTAGGCTGCAGAGGGCGGGATTAAAGTCTCCCCGGGTTCCTGACAAGATAAGTTGTAAAAGCTTGGCTGAGGGTCAAAGGTCGCAGATATGAGATGAGGAACATTCCCTCGGTGAACTGTCCTGTAAAAATATATAAATCACCTGGAAAGCTGTTGCCGCTCATTTGTATCCGTCCACCTCTGAACCGTTTAGGGTTTTTTTTTTCCTTTTTTGTCTCCTTTTGTTTAGTGAGCCTGAGATAAATCCTCAGTAACTGTAACTCGGGAGGAAATGAGGACGCGAGGCTGCTGACACGGTGACATTGATAAAGAACTCCAGTGATGCCTCAGACCACTGCGATTTAGCAGAGATTGATTATCCAATTAACATCTGGCACGGTGGGGGAGCGGCGCTAACAAGACGCAACTGTCCGATCCCGCTCCCGCCGCACGTCGTGCTATTTCAGAGACGACGATGATAACGTTTCTATAATCTAATACTTCTTTTTTAAAGATATTGATTCTGCTGTTGACTTGGTTTGTTTAAGCCTTTTAGGGATTTGTGTCGTGTTTAGTAAGACGGAGAGTTTTTGTTATTATTCTGCAGAAAAAAGCCGTTCTAGCAGACTAGACTGAGGGAGCATTTGTGTGCATACAGCAGCAGAGCAGGGGCGAGACACATTTATTCCATCAAACTGCAGAACAACCAGGATCTTATTTCTGATTTATCATCTTATTTTACTTAATTATTAATGAATAAAATAAAGAAGGATTCTTTTCAGCTCCGTAATATGCTAACTATCTCAATACAGCAGTAAAATTCAAACTTCATGGATATTTCATTGGAATAATACTGTAATGTACTACTAATTACCACGCTGGAAATTGCATTTGGAATGAGCTGATAATATTACCGCCCTATATGCAGCGTACACCTCAGGGCTACTGTGGTTTCTCAAATACTTTTCCACTCATAGAACACAGTGGACATCAAAGATGACATCAATTACATATTTATGTATTACTGTCAAAGACACACACACACACACACACCCTCACCATGATTTAAAACAACAAACACAGGCTATAAAACATAACCTGTGCATTCAAATGTTGTGTTATGAACATGAACCCTGCTGGTGTCCATGCTCGCTTAAAAAAAGATTAAGAGGAGCCCTTGTCGTCTATATTCACGGTCATAATGTTAGGTTACACAGGTCATTACACTAGCAGGATAACTAATGATAAGTCCAGGGCCATAATTTGATCTGCTGCTTGATTGCTGAAGTACCCCCCCCCCCCCAGTACCCCTGTGTGTCAAGTCAGCCATTCAAAAACAGGATTTAAAGGCCATTGTGTTTCGGCACGCTTGATATATGCGAGGGAATTTGGTTCAAATGTCCCTAATGACTCCCTGTAGTGAGTGCATGTGTGCACTTATTGATTTTATGCTTGTCAGGTCTATGTTTTCCCATCAAGGCTTTTAGCAGCTGGATCCTGCAGCCGTGCTCGCGCTTTGATTGGAATGTCACGTAAACAAGCCGCAGCTTTGTTTCTTTGCACATGTTTAAATGTGAAAGTGAAACACGCCGTCGTAGAAAGTCAAAGAACTGGGATTATTTTTGGACTTATTTTGGAAATACTGAACGGTGCTTTGTTCAGAGGAACCTGGCATTGTTTTTATGCACGTACCTGCTCACTCACAGAGGAGTTGGAGTAGGTTTTGCTCGTGTGTTGCCAGATTTCTGCCCGGCAGCAGAACACAATTCCAGTCCAAATGTTGGACGATTTGATTGAGGCATATTATGGTGTTATGAGGACATGACAATGTCCACCACACAGGACATCCTGATGGCAAAAACCAGGAACTTTTACTCTTGATTATTATTTCTGTGCCTAAACCAAACGTATTTCTAACCTATGCCACAGACAGGGTGGTTAATAGTTAATGAGTTACCTGATTTGTGTGTTATGTAAGTTGTTCGATGTGTTTTTATTGAATCTGTGCTGCAGACGAGGTTGGTTATTCACTCTTGTAACAAGTATTTTTTTCCTTATGTGCAAAATTAGAGGTGTTAAATCAAAAATGGTGCTGAAAACAAACTGTGCAACATAATACTTTTCATAAACTGCAGATCCCTGGGCATATGGGCATGAAACAAGACATATGGAGGGATGAAGAGCCAGGGTTTATTACAGTCCCTAACATATTACAGCTGCCAATATTTTGTATTTAGATTATTGTAATCCCCTTTACATAGAATCTGTTACTCTTTAACAATCCCGCTCTCTCTCTCTGGGAGCAATTAAAACAAGCTCTTGAAGCTCTGGTCCAACAGGAAGCATTAGCAGACTTATGACTTCAAAGGCTTGAGCTCAGATACCATATTCTACAGTGAGATGAGTTTCCAGTGCTTGGATCATTGGCAGCGGTGAAGATTTCTTCTTCTCGCTGCCATAAACCTCAGTATCTGTTTGCTCTTTAGTGACATTAAAAAAAAAAGAAAGAAAGCAAGAGAGAAAACAGGAAAATTTGCATTTTTATTGTTAAGAAATTGGAAAGCGGCGAGTAACAAACATTCAGACGCAGAGCAGAGATTTGAAGTCAGTCACTGGATCCTGAACAATTTGCATTCAAATCCTTCGCTAACCTGTGGCTGTGTTTTCTTTTCATACATGTATTTAAAATGTCATTTAGCCCAGCGACGAGTGAGGGCAAGTCATTGATTTAGAATGTTTACAAGCCTGTCTTTTCTTCCTCTTCAGTGCTGCTGTCATCTTCACTCCTTTTACTACTGGCTGTATTGATGAACAAATAAAAAGGCTTTGTTAACAGCTTTTGTGACTTCCCATGGACTCTAATGCTGCCAAACTGCTGCTTCAGAATCTAAAAGTAGAAGTGTTTCCACTTTGCCCCGCCAGCTGCAGTTTAAACTTAGCCCATAAAGCTCTGATTAGCGATTCAATGCTATTTGAATTCATTTGATTTTAATACGTCGGTGAGACTTTATGGAAGTAATTACCATATTTCTAAAACCACCAAATGAGCACACACACAAACTGCAGCTCACGTCTAATCCTGAAACAGGTAGAGAAATGGAAAATTACCTCCTGCCTTATGGTGGTAAAACTGGCTGTGATTGGTTAAAGATTTATTCTCTTTCAGTCTCTTGCGTAAAAGGCCAGCTCTCAGTCTTCGTGTTTGTTTGGTTTTTAATCCAAAGCTAACAAAAAAAAAAGAAGAGAAGCAGAATGATTTCTGTACAAAAAGCACTTTTCTCTGGTTAGTTTGGAAGACAAATGTGACATTTTCTTTGTTGTGCTCTGCTGTCTTGGATGTTTCCACTCGTGACACCCTTCCCCCGATTAGGCTAATTGCCCGCCCCTCCACCTCAGATCTGGCCTTGCCCATGAATGTACCCCCAGATTCAGCTTTGCCTGGATTTGTCCATTTGTCTCTGTGTAATGAAATCCCAGAGGGCTCGGCGAGCGGCGGCGCCCCATCCCCACGAGCTACTTAATACGGAGATGCAGGTTTGTGTGGCCCTCTTATCCCAGACCCCCTCTCTCCACTCTGGGGCCCAGTTGTCACACTGATGTAATAACCCTAAATCAATGAGACGAGCAGGGAGATTTAACCGGGATGTGAAGGGGTAAAAAAAAGAAAAAAGAAAAAGAGAAATGAACAAACTGAAGGAGGTGAGATTGGAAGGAGGAAGTTCTTGAATTTTAATAACCTGAGTTTTTAGAATTCTAGTTAGGGATGTTTGGACTTAACGATTTAACACCACAAGCGTATTGTAGACAACACATGTGGACCAGTGCACTTAGCGCTTTCGTAATTGTGCGACAGTTTGTGCTGTGGTAAAAAAAATCCAGCGGTTTCTGAAAGCCGAGAAGTTGCACGTCAAAGCCGACGTGTGGTTATTACGGTAATTTCACTCGCGCTGTTGCAGGAAGCCGGCGAATCAGCGTCTTTGTCACCAGAGAGGAGAGAGTTGGAAAAATGACTGTACATAAGTTTCCATTTTTTGTGGCCTGTCTTTGGACACTGAGACAAAAACTCAAGCAAATGTTACTTTAAATATGTTTTACACTGTTCATATTTAACACAGCAAAGTTATTACAGTGTTTTTTCTCCATTTTAAATTGTTAATACACTATTTTAACATGCAGTAAATTGTAATGTAATCATTTTATGCTTTAAAGACGGACATTTTCAGGCTCAGGTGTTAAAGGGTTGAGCATCAGAAGTTTCTGGAACTTGGGTATAACAATTCTTTGTGATGTTTCAACACAGCAAAACAACAACATATGTGACATGTGACTTTAACATTAATAAATAATTATTAAAAAAATATAAAAATTTCAATTAGATAGTTCACACAACATTTATATATTGTCCATTAGTTTATAACAAACTCATTTATATTCCCTCTCTCCCACTTCTCATTAGAATGTGTTACTAATATGATCTTTTTAATCATTTAACTGTTGGTTTATATATCTATCTCCTTTAATGCAACTTTATTTATTTCCCTGCAGTATCCATGTACAGAATTACTTGTAAATAATTTGAATGGCCATTTAGTCTTTGTTTTCAGCTGCTAGGTTCATGTTGTTGGGAGAAAAAAAAAAAGTGACTAAATGTGCACATATGACCTCTAACCTGTGCAGGGTCGAGGTCACGCCACGGCAACAAAGGAGAAGAGGCCGTCCGTCAGATCTGAAGTCATAAAAGTGTGGAGCTGGTAAATTTCCTGCTGCTGACTGATGTTGATGTTGTTGTTACTGACACTCAGCAGATGATGAACTTAAATGGATGGATATTAAATGTACATTTTAAGATGATGTTTCCTTGCTTGCCAGCTATCACTTTATGAATGAAATACAAATGTCACCCTTGTCCTTTCTAATATTAGAACAGTGACGGTGACAATTTGAGTGATAGTCAAACGTTTGTGTGCTAGGCTCCAAGCAGCAACACAGTGGAGTGTTCTGATGTCAAATGAAGCCAAACAGTCTGGATCGCCCCCGGTTTCATATTTCCATCCTTATATTATTCACATTCTGCTGTAAAACAGTCATGATTTACAGCTGAGAATTGACTGAAGTCTGAAATCTCAGTCAGCCTCTGCAAAAGAAACTAATGGCATTCAAAGGTGTTGTAAAATTAAACAAAAATGTTAATCGTAACAGTAATTTTGTGGTTTATGTGTATTTACTTGCTTGGACCTCCACTGTTATGTTTCTTCAGATGAAAATGGTCTGGATTTATACAGCTCTACAACAACTCTATAGGAGCTTTACCAGCGGTGGAAAGTATCTGCCTCACTAAGATGCCTTGAAATAATGTCATTTGTGATTTGGCGCTGTAAAAATAAAATTTGATTTTTTCTTTTGATTTTTAGAATCACACGTCGATCCACATCCTGTCAGAGCAAATCAGGGGTTAAGTGCTTTAGGCTTGTGGATCAAACACAGCCACGAGAGTCCCAGAGTGACTTTACACTGAACTTGCACCTTGTGTGAAAGTCAGATATAAGACAAACCGGATCTCGGTTTATTGATGACCCACACGTGTCCTTGAGGAACAGTTAGGCTTTTCTCCTCATACTGTATGTCCCTGATTAGAAGATAACAATAATGATTTTAATGGACTCTCTTCACTTTGCTAATTACTTTGTGCCGTTAAGATACAGTAACACGCTCTCACAATCACCAGCGAGAGCCACAAACTCCTAATTGGATTTGAAAAAGAAAAAAATCCATTGCAGAAGCACCAGAGATTGGATTCACCTCATCAAGTCAGACACATTACTCTCAACACAAACAAGATGATGTAACGCAGAGGATTAACGTTGTCATTTCATGCCGCTTAATCCACACCAACAGCACACCGGGAAACAAAAGGAAATGTGAGCGTGCCGTGGGAGCAGTGATGTTTTCACTGAGTTCACTGGGCTGTAGTGGCCCCATGTGATATTTAAATACACCTCTGCTGTAAGAAAAACATGATGAAAGTCTATACGGTGGGCGGGGCTGATGCTGTTTGCTGGAGGTATCAATCAGAGGTCGACTAACTATGTAGAGAGAGTTGCTGAAGTGATAGTGATGTGATGTTTGCACTTTGGCTGACAACGAGAACGAGTCCGACTCCTTCAAATTAAGACTTACTTTACACGTTTATCTGGTGCGACGTATGAAAACAAACGGCTCGGTCCAAATGTTACGATTCTCCGTTTATGTCAGTTTGCAAAGTGTTGTTTTATTGACGACGGCACGCATGCGGCAGGCGGGGCGCCGGTCACGGGAATTGTGGTGGCGATCTTTCGCCCCAGTCAGGATGTATTTCCCCAAAAAATCCTGTATGACTGTTTCACAAGCAGTTTGGAAATTCAAGCCTCCATACCCACGCAGGGCTGTCATCAGTGGCACCGCGCCTCCCCGCGCATCCCAAGCTGCAAATTCGTCCGTCGCATAACCACGGAAAACTCTCAACAAGACAAAATTAAATTTAAAATTTTTTTTTTTTTTAAAAGTTAGGTTCGCTTGCTAACATATCTCATATCAGGTATCTGAATATTTAGTACTTGGCATTTTTTCCACCGGAAATTTTGGCCTTTGACAATTCTTTTTTTGCCGGCCAAATTCACATGACAACGACCAAAAGCCGGCAGATAGCTGCTAACGTGAACCCTGGTTGGTTATCCTTGCATAATGTGTTTTGGTTGGCTGACTGGAATCTAACCCAAACCCAAACTTCTGACGCACACAACAGCCAACGGGCCCGTAATGCATCCGGTGACACTTGAAGTCGCCTCATTCAAAGTGAAAGAGAAGCATTTTCAGCCGACACTCACTGTGTATGTGTAAGTCCATAAAAAGTGTGACACAATTTCCTGACTTAAATAAGTAGAAAATAAACTATAGCTATAGTTAGGATGCAAGTCCTACAAGTGGTGATTTGCAAAAATGCCATTAATTATGCATGTTTTTTCTCATCGGAAATGTGTGAATGTCACCGAGTCATGATGGATTCAAAGAGTGTCTGTGGTCAGGAGGTGTTTATTTCATGGGCCCCCAACCCCACTGACAGTCTTTTCATATCTGGACATGATATAGAGCCCTGACCTGGGGACATTACGCTTTGGGAGTGCAAAGATAGCTCTTCCTTTTGAAATCCAGCAGAGCAGCAAATGCAGGAGCCGTGAAGCGGCTAACCCCCTCTGTCTTGTGTTTCACTTGTAGGGGAGAGAATAAAAAAAGGGGGGGGGGGGGGGGGGGCTGTAAGTAAAGTGTCATCACTTTAGCGGCACAAGAGAGCTAGAGATTATTATGGTCCAAATGTAGGTCAATCTTCCCTGACAGAAGCGGGGGGTGTTAAGAATTCATATCTCATCCTCAACCTCCCGCAAAAGACGGTGATTTATTTGGCATTACAGAGGGTTTACGGTGCAGCGCCGCCACATTTCTGTCATGTGAGGTCGGTTTGTTGGTCCAACATTTACGGCTCCTGGGAGGTTGAAGCCCAGTGACTCGTGTGATCCTCCGTCTTGTTCTCATCATGAATCCAGCAAGATTGTTTGCGTATCACATAAAATATATATATATATATGTATGTGTGTATATATATAAATGTATGTGTATATATATGTATGTGTATATATATATGTATGTGTATATATGTATGTGTATATATATATATGTATGTGTATATATGTATGTGTATATATATATGTATGTGTGTATATATATGTATGTGTATATATGTATGTGTATATATATATGTATGTGTGTATATATATATATATAGAGAGAGATATTTATATATATATATATATATACATGTATATACATACACATGTATAGCACAGACATTGACTACATTTAGCAATATCGTTAAGCTGATACAAAAGGAATTTTACCTATACCTTCACCCAAAAATGTCACATTTAAACAATAATTAGATTTAAACATAATGGAGAACCCCTATCTCAGTTGTATTGTGTATATGTATATGGAGTAATTCAGTTGTAATGTCCTCTGCTGGAGTTTTTACAGCCACAGTTGTATCGCAGGCTCAAATCATAATCGCATTATGCTCTGTAACATGTAAACAGGAACACAATTTGAATATTTCAGCCTTTCCCACAAAACAAATTCAGTTTATGGCGACAGCGCGGTGCAGCGGGTCTGCGCACACACACACACACACACACACACACAGATACAGTGACAGATACACGGACTAGAAAGTGAAAGAAAACATCTCGTATGTGAGTCACACACACACCTGCTTTCTCTGTGCTTATGCTAATATGTTTATGGACAACAGCACAAGCGTGGGACAGGACTTGTTTTGTGCTCTTTGCACAATTGTGGCAAAAAAAATGAAGCTGTACATGAATCTGCAACACAACAATGGTTATGATCTCTTATGTTGCCGTGGTAACTAGTGTTAACATATTAGGGTTCCTTATGTAGCTTTAGTGGAACAACTTGGACAATGGCGGGAATAATGCTAAACTAATGATTAACCCTCTTATGACCGTCCTGATTGTAGAAATAGAATTATCAAAAAAATGTTCAATGACTTGAGTTCTTCTGCCGCCTTTTTCCAAGATAACGTTCACAGTCAATATCTGGCAGGTATTCAACCGTTTGGGAAGTCCTGAGGGTCGTAAAGACAAGTCTACGGGCACAAAGCTCTATTTCTCTGCTTTCAGGTGTCCATCCATCCATCGTCTACAGCTTTAACTTGACACACTTGATAACTACCTAAGGATTAATTAAGCATTAGTTCATTATTAACTAATCACTGCTTAACCGTATGTTAATCTTATAAATCACAATAAAGTCATCGTGTTATTATTGGTTTGAATGTAAACATATCTGACATTTTCGAGCATGAACACGACTGCGAGCATGAATCCTGAAAACATAATGAGAAAATCAATATATTTAAAAAAGAAAAACTCTGATCTGTGGCCTCGTGGAAATATTGCAGACATTAAAAGATCCTATATCACTTGTGCACCAGCACTGAAGTGAATGTGATTGTTCAGCAGAAGATTACAGTCCATACTGCAGTGAAATGTCAAATCAAGAAAACTTCTCTCTCCCTCTCTCGCAGCACACTTGTAATCCAATATCCATCCCAGCATGGAAATGAGAAATAACAAGATTAGGAAACAATTTATATGAATCGTCCCATTTTCACTCACAGTTTACGCTCTCTCGGGAGGGAGAGGAGACGGTGGTCTCCATGGGAACTGTGGGCTGGCCAATAGTGGGTGTTTTCTGCCTGACCATATGACGTGATGCCTGTTGAGACGGGTATTGAAGTTGGCAGCTGGAGTGTCGGCCCAATTTTCATAGCAAAGGAAGTAGTGAACCAGTGAGAGTGCATTACCAGAGAGATCATTTCAGCTCGTCTTACAACAACGTGTTTGCTTCTCTCCTCTTTTAGTCATGAGTTTGTTAAAACAGCAAATTTTATTCAAATAAACGCTGTCACTGTCCTTAACGGAAAGGAGCTGTTAAGTCACAGTTGAAATGTTGGGTTTTATGATGTGAAAAGTGCTGCGGAACTTGATGAATAGGTCCAAAAAAAAGGTGCTTGCTCTTGTGCTTTCTCACTGTCTTTATTGTCTGTCATGCACTTTGTAACCACACTTTGAAGCGATCTGCACAAATAAAGTTTGCGTTTATATAAAAGCAGATGCATTTGAGCCGCGAGGAAACTGTGCTCTATCGTGCTCTGGGCGAGATGAGCAGCGGCCTTGAAACTACCTGTCGACATTGATCAGTCACGTGGCGAGCTTTCATCGTGATGGGACGTGCAGTTATTAGAGCGAGAGGCTGTTAGTCTGCTGCATCTGAAGGTCCAGGTAAGCCCCGAGGAGCAAACTGCACATCTCCGAGCACTTCAGCCCCCCAGCATCACTTGAATTTCAAGTCTGCAGAGCGGCATGATGTATTAGCTTTCACTGGTGTCCTCTTCAGGAGAAACTGTACCATGAATTCAAACATGAAATCACACCAAGATGCACTTTTCAAAGTCAGTTTCTTCACCACTATTTGTGGAGCGCATTTTATGGGCTTGTTGACGCGTCAATTACTTTTGCAGCCACCTATTACAGCTTTTACAAAACGACCTCTACTGTGTTTTATAAGCAAGGTCGTAACTCATAGCAGCTCAGGGGTAAAGTTGTGTCAAAAATTGCCACACAGCAGCAATATTATGACTTCTATTTTTCATGGCGACACGTTACCTTTTCACTAGTTTAGGGTTTTTGGCGTGTAATTAGCTCACGCCCTCACTGTTGTGAAAATATGACTTCATAATGTGCATCAATTACAGGTTTTATTAGCTCAAGGGTAAGCGAGGAGTGTGGGAGCTGCACGAGAGTGTGTTTACACCTGCAGACGTGAATGTGACCCATCGATTCTTAATCATACCCAAGACTAAGTCACACCCACTGGAATTCAATGTTGCTTATATTTGTATTCATATTAATAATATAATAATATGAATATATAATAAATAATGATCCTGCAGTAAATATTCCGTCATATCCTGTTTACAAGGAGTTTTCTGCAGATTTTCAAGAAGGAGAAGAACGCATTCAGATTCCCAGGCGGTCGGTCAAGGCTGTGGCAAACAGACAAACACCATTCCAAACTAAAACAAGGTGTTACCAACTCTCTCACGAGGCCAGAAACAGGAGGATGGTTTTCACGGGTTTTATTACCTCCTTTTTGCAAGAAAACAAAGGGAGCTGGAACAGCTCAGAAAACGCTAAACTCTAAGCTAAACTTGACTTAAAATAACTGAGAAAACAAACAAGAACATAAGCTAAACTAACACAACCAAAGATCTCTGACTTGGTTCAGACGCTGACAACACACGTAAGACGAAAGAAGAAAACGGGAGAAGGGAGTATATGTAGGGAGTGAGGGTGAGGAGACGCAGGTGAAAACAGTCAGGGAAACAGGCGAGACACAGGTGCTCACAGGAAGTAGAGAAAACCCCTTACCAAAATAAAACAGGAAGGGACACTGAACTAAAACTAACTAACACTGACGGTGCATGACAGAGGGTCGAAAACACTGGTCAGAAGTACCCATAGTTACGTTGGCACCTTATGGGCACCTTAATATTTCAATTTAAACTGCACTACATATTTTTAAACATGTTCAAAAATATTCTTTAATGACTGTGTGGAGAGCTGCACTCAGACTCTGAACCTCTTTGATACCCACTGAGCCTCTGTCTTTAGAAACAGAACCTATAATAGACCTATAGACCCACACAGCAGGTCAGATCTCTCAGTGGCTGCCTGTGGAAATGTCTTTCACAACAACAGCATCAGAGAGCAGCACACGGGCGTCATCGTCCGTTCACCAGAGGCCAGGACCCCCGAAAGACCCGGGAACCCCTTCCATCAATGGCAGAGATTACTGTAGTCAGGACCAGCCGGCGCCTGCTCCACACAAACGTCTATGGCGTCCACGCGGGGGTCTGTTACCCCGCTGCCGACCATGCGGCCCCCTCACTATGAAGGGCCAAAGACCACCAGTGGCCCGCAGTCAAACACTGTGTCCTATGATTGACAGTGCTGTTGTGTTGCGTCGCACTGAGCGAAGGTCACATGGTTTACCCTCACAAAAGCCGACGTACAGCGCTTTGTGAGCCAGAAGTCGTGAACTCTGCATGCTGATTTGTTTATGATTCCTCGCGCTGTCGAGTATTTGCTTTTCCTCCTCAGTGTGTTTACGGAGACAAAGTCTGCTCTCATCTGTGATCAGACGCTGCCTTTGCTCCTGCAATCTTTTTTTTTTTGTAATAGATTTCCCCCCCGCGGCACCCTGTCGACTGCCTTTCCATTTTCTCCCAGCGTGCAGCAAAGTAACTTTCTGAAAGAGACATATTTCACAAAGTATCCCAGTGTTATTTTTCAGCTGCAGCGATTCCTAAAATATTCACGGTCACACTGGGCAAACCTTGGGCTCCAAGGTTGCCGAGGAAGTGTGTGTAGAATTTGTTTCCCGCCGCAGCAGCAGCAGCAGCAGCAGCAGCAGCCGCTCGACGGAGCTCGGCTCTTCATACATCGTCACGTGAGTCACTGTGAGACGGTGAGGGGTTTTCACGAAGGCTTGTTTATCTTCATTCAGGAGAAAATGAATCTAATTTACTTTTAAAGATATCCTGATGAGTGGCATTGATCTCATGTGGGGATCTGTGTGAAAAAGGACAGTGAGGTCCTAATTTCATCAAGACATCACGTAAACAAGGCTAATATTTGTTGCTAAGGTTCTGCATCAGTGTTTAACAACCACTGACTCTCACATTCACACATTATGGTCAGTTTAAAGTGTCCAGTTAATCTCTGCATGTTTTTTGGACTGGGGGAGGAAACTGGAGAACCTGAAGAGCATGCACGCACACACACACACACACACACACACACACACGGGGGAGGACATGCAAACTCCACACAGAAAGGCCCTCGGGATTTGAACTGGTGACCTTCTCCATGCGTCTATTCTTAGTCATTTTTGTGAAGACGACAGGTAAGTGGTTCCTCACTTAATCAGGCCCACTGAGGTCAAGAGGAGTAGCAGAGTGGAAATGACTAAATAATAAACATTGCAATAATTCAAGTAAGCTACTCAGGATTTTTAATTAGTTACTTATTACATAGTAATCCTATAACTATACTTATTACTTGGTATTAAAAGTAATACTTTTACTGAATCTGCTTTATTAAAACAAAATGATGAGACAAAATACAGAGTACACAGTATGTAGAGTTTTCTTTTCTGTACAGAAATAGGTCAAACGCGTGATTTGTGAATGTCTGTGTGTGCTGTAAAGTTTTCCATGTCGTCTCAAAGGTGCAAACGTGTGAGATATAATATTGGACTTGAGACTTGATGTTGAAGTGTTGTTTAATTTATAAGGGCTACACATACTCCACCATGAACAGAAACTGTAAATATACCAGTTAAATATGTATCATTGTTATCAGGGAAGACAGTATTTCTGTCATTTCTGATGACATTGTAATTTAATGACTTGATACAATATATTTCTTACATACGACTTATTCTCTCCTAAGTGGTCTACACATGTCATATTCATTTATTGACATCTCTTTGCCTCCCAGACATTTCAAGGCAAACAACAAAGCGTGTTGACACTGTCTCCCACACAGAAACACTGTTGCCCAGTCTCTTGTGTCGTGACCTTATGTAAGATTCTGACAAATTATTGTTCAACTAAAAATAAAAATCCATAAATGGGCAACAATGAGAGCCGGAGAAGCAAAATCCAGTCGTGTGATTATCACATTTCCACAAGCCAATCCTCCTAAAAACCCGACCTCAGACACCTCATCTAACGAACGCTCCGCGGGGAATTTTCTGTTCTAGGAAACAAGCAGCGGGGTGAAAGAGCACCTTGTCTGAGCCGTCACTATGAATGTGCATGTTATATCCTCGGCCTCGTGAAGGCACAATCCACCGGCTGTTACTGCCGGAGTTTTCTTTGGCCCTGAAGTTGCAGCAGAGCGACACACTCACAGACCTCTCTTCACTCTGCTGCGTTACCTCTAAATGCTGATGCAGAGCAGCTACTCTGGTGATGCTTTGAAATTTTTATGGCGCTGCTATTTTCTTTGGCGTTAAAAAGGAAAGCGTGCTTGAGCGTCGTTTGGTTTGATTCCTGCTCATAGACCGACGGTCACTGATGATTGAGACTCTTGCACTTTAAGTTTGCACACGGTGGGTAACGTGTCATGTCAGCGCTGAAGGCAGCAAACCTGCAACATGTGACCACTGACACTGAGGGCCGTTTGCTCTCACAACACTATAGCAGCAGATTAACCAACAGTGAAGTTGTGGAGCTTCTGTTAATGAGCCCCGTCCTCCAGTCCACTAAGATTTGCTTCAGGCGATTAAGCACAAAAAGACCGAGTTAAAGTGAAGAGCAGATTCAGAGTGATTTCTCTTTCACATAAAAGACAGAACCCTAATATCACTCGGTATCTATCCTTGGAAAATGCAACATCCTTTTAGTCTTTTGACAGATAATATTTAACCACGGAACAATGAGAACATCATTGTGTTTTATAGTTGGAATGAAATACCTGTACTTAAATGAAAATCACCTCGTGATAATATTAGAATCTCTAGAAATAATGTACAAAACTGCTGTTTAACACGTAGATGAATGTCATTTATACATTAATGTAATTATTAATAATAACACGCTGATGTGAGAGATGATGACCGAGCTGCCTCGTCGCCCCAAAACACTGTAACTCACGCCTCTGTGTTCATGAACTAACTAACCAAACTAACTGTCGTAAATATTTCATTGAGAAAATGACTTTTAGTCATAAATGCGTAATGTGAACGAGGGGCAACTGGAACGCAGCCAAACGTCCTGTAACAGCAACGCCACATTCATCACCTCGTATATCAGCTCCCACTCACTCACAAAGTCATCGCTTTCTTTCCTGCTCTCATTACCATCACACAGTGAGGGGTTGCCTCACGTGTTCTCCAGGGGACGGGGACGGGGACGGGGACGGGTCCACAGCTCTCCACATGTCCCTGTGTGACATCTCTATTGTAAGAGGTGGGAAACACTCACACAGTGTGGCACAGAAAGCATTCTGAAGTGTAGGAATTTTGACAGGGAGACATATATCAAAGCGAATACTCTGCATATCATGAACGCGCAGCCCGCCGGGCGCACCGGTGGGAAAACAATGAGACGGAAAAGAAACACGCCTCCCTGAGAGTGTTTGCCACTTCCATTCATGTGTGGGGTCAGACAGTATTTATGTCAAAGGTTAAAGAAGCTCTGCAGACGTCTGATGCATCAGAGACCTCGTGTTCACGCCAAGGAAACACCAAGGAAACAACGGTGCAATCAGAAATGTTTAGGAAGCGCTTCAAATATCTCATCACGCTGCAGAGACATGTGTAGTAGACATTAAAGAGGCCGTGCTATTTGAGAAGTGAAGCCTATGAAGTAGGAGAGAAGTGGCCGTTTTCCACCGGGGGGAAACTGCAGAGTTTGAAGGAAAGTATTTATGATCAATTTATGGAGGAAAATGGAGCGTAAAACATGGAACATTAGTGGACACTTCACAGAACACAAGTGGACTCTTACATGACAGCTTACAGCATCACACAGGTGATGTTTGTGAACCTCAGGTTCCAAAATCTGACTCGGCACAGCTCAAATTACAAATACAGAGGCTTCTTGACAGGATTTTGTTTTGCCGTCCATTTTGAAGGGATTTCTACGACTAATACTTCTCTTTTTGATCAAATCAAATACAATTCCTTTTCTTGAGATAATATGCCATGATGGATTCCAGGACTTTCTGTTCCAGGTCATTACACATTTAAAGATGACATGGAAAATGAATGAATTTTAGTTTTTTTTAATGTCAAGTTGTCTTTGTTTGTTCTATTTCCCCTCTTGACAGGATTGATCCATTCAACTCTCACTGAACAAACAGCTTCATGTTCTTTTAGATTTGTTCAGTTAAGAAGCAGTACGAGGTTTTAAAGGCAACATTGTGGAAGAACTGCCCAGAATAGAAACCTGTTTCACATCTTGAGGTGAACGGGTGAAGCATTTCACGAGGGGAATCATGAACCTGAGGATAAAAGATATCTCGACAGGGAAAATCAAACATTGTTAAGACACAACTTGACATTGCTAACCCCGCGGCTCTGGGATCTGTGGGATGGTCATTTCACTCCACCGGTCGGTGACTCGGGTGATCCATCAATTTGCTCCAGACTGAAATAACTCAACAACCAGCTGATGGATTTTAGGTGAAATTCATGTTCCCCAGAGGATGAATGCATCCTGGTGCATGCTATGAGAATTGTTGTGCTAAAAGAATTAGCACAAATATCAACTGCTCATTTACACGTGGAGCCACTGCCACCGGTTTTTACTTAACCGGTGAAATGTTTTTGAAAAATCATTCAAATTGAACTGGTGCTGACTTAATAATCTCAGGCTAGTTAACATTTGTCTTCCCTGTGTAAGGAAACTGTAATTAGATAGAAAAGGACATTTTAATACCAGGACAATCCTCCAGACTTCCCATCTAATATAAATGCATGAGGTTAGATTTTCCAATTTAAGGTTTGTTAATGTAAATGCCCTCAGAATAAATGCCATTGTCATCATTCATTCATCACAATTATCTTCTGTGCTTTGTTTTCAGCGTTTCGGGACGATAATAAGATAAAGGATAGTAAACATTAACAGATAAATGGAGACATTTATATTTCTCCCATGTGTGTAAATGTTTCCTTACTGGAAACAAATGTTCACTCACACAATACAACGCAGACAATAATATCACAGTCATTAACAAAAACAATTCTGGGCAAAAAACATCCCACAAACTGTTTTGCCGACGAGTCGCGACAACATGTTGTTTAAACTCGGTGGAAATGTGTTTGTGAAGCAGCTCAGATTGAGACAAACAGCGCTGCTGTGTTTTTATAGCCTGTATCTCCACACAGCAAATGGTGCTGCACGCCATATCTGCCCCCCACATTATTTACACCTCGTTTTTATTAGGGCAATCTTGACACGTGTGCCCGGTGATCGATGGGAGTGCTTCTCTTTTTTTATTCCAGCCCTGTAGAGTCGCCAAAGTGGGCCATGAGAAAAAAAGGTAAACAGTAATGATGAGGTTTACTGCCTTTGTTTGGATTCTGTTCAACAGGAAGGACACGCGATGGCGAGTGCATGAAAAAGCTGATTATTTTCAGGGAATTCATGTGTGTGAGAAACGCCCTGAGGAGGCTTTCAGCAATTAATGTCACCCAAGGAGCAAGGACCACATGTAAATACATCTCTTTTTAGAGTGAGTCGCCAACAAGCATCCAATTATTCCCCCATTTTAATCTCATACAAACCAAATCCTGAAGGTGCTATTCATCCCTGACCGGAGGAAATAAAAGGTTATTTTAATGAATCTGAGTCAGAATCTATTTATTTGGCAAACACAAAAAAATAAACAAGAATTTCGATGCAATTTTCATGCATAATAAAATAAGCATGATTAGAGGACCATGAGATACACTACCTAATATGTACTTTGTGCCAATAGCTCCATTTTTTTCTTTGTGTGTTTTCCTGTTGATTGTCACATTTATACAGTGAAACAGATGAGAATAAAAAAACAAACAGACACTATAATAATACATATTTATATTAGGTGCTGTTGCACAGCTACCGGAATAGATATAACCTTGCCTCAGCTGGGGAACAAAAATGAATTATATATAACCTATACAGACTTCACTTGGCAAATAAGGGGAATAATACATTGTATGAAGCGCTGAAGATGCACTTTTCAAGCCTTTAAGCCAGAGGGACATCCACAATGGTGAAATGTCAAAGCCTGAAATCCATTCCACAAGATACATTCCCAGATTTGTAAAAGAGATTTTCTTTGAAGCAGATGCCGGTGAATGTTAATGTCCAGAGAAACGATTGTTGTTGTTTAAAATGGTCACATTGGCCCGCTGCAAAGGTTAGGAGCTTAAAATGAGGTCTTAAAATAAAAGACTTCCTTTCCTTTTACCTTGAATTTGACTTGACTGCTTTGATTATATATATGTATATACATGTATATATGTATATATGTATATATATATACATATATGTATATATGTATATGTATATATGTATATACATATATATGTATATGTATATATATATATATATACACATATATATATATGTATATATATATATATATATACATATACATATATATGTATATATATATATACATATATATATATGTATATATATATATATATATATCTATATATATACATATATTTATGACAGAATGACTCCCACACCTCCAGTCACTCCAATCTGATGTATGAGGTTCTGTCTCCATCACTTTGTGGAGAGGAAGTCACGAGGTCACGCTGCAGTAACGATGGAGTCACGACTCCACTTTATTTTCAGTCCCGGCTCCTGTGATTCAGTATTCTTCCCTCTGATGGTATTTGCTCAGACACATGTTTCAGCAGAGCCACAGTATATAAGACCTGATCCAGGTTTTGGGTGAAACATTAATTATTTACTGCGTGAACTTGATGCAATTGAAGTGAATACGGGGGTCAGTGTAGGAAAATCATGCTGTGATATCACAACAGAGGCCAGAAAATGACCATGGTTTCAGCATCCTGGTGTAAACATAACACATTTATCTTTATTTTATTTTCTAAAGTTGTACTTTTGTAATGTAGATGTTAGATAAGCTTCAGTTTAGCTCAGAGTTTTATTGTTGGAGCTACAACATGATAATAAAATACACCATAGTAAATATGGAAATAGGACACAACACAGCCCAACGTGACTAAAAACAATCCTGAACAAATTTAAAGCATATAAAATACTGTTAATAAAGTGTTTAAAATTTAGATTCATTCCAAACTCTTTCAATAATACAATATCTGTCTATCTAAGTGATCAGTTTAAGTATTTATGTATCAGACTTGTAAAGTTGGCGTTTCTTAAAGCAGCTGCAATAAAGCTAACATTTATATTTGACACTGATGGATTTTAGAGTTTGATGGAAGTGAAATGCAGCTGATTAAAAGATGATGAACAGAAAGTGTAACTTTTCAAGGCCAGATATGAATAAAAAAACACTTTAAATCGAGGTGCACGCTAATTAATTCAGCATTGAAAAAAAAGAAGGTATTTTAAAGTTGAAGTCTAGCAGATGTACTCTATACCAGCTCTTATTTTTTTCTGCTTTTGGTCATGAAATTTGAAATAAGACCTAGAGAGTGTGTAATCATGAGCTGTGCACTGCTGCAGAGGAAGAAATAATAATCAAGACAAGGCTTCACAGACATGAGGACTGAGTGCCGCTGCTCGCCTGTGCTAATAGTCGCAGAACGGACAGAGGAGAGAGACTGGGATTTCAGAGATTTCTTTTCAACTAAGGGAATTGCCGGAGAAGAGCATTTGATATAATTGCCTGCATATGTGGAGGGGCTCTTGAGATTCTCGCTGTGTTTGCCGCATGGCGTCTTCTCCCTCCATCAGATACCAGTGTCTAAAAAATCATTTCTGTGCAGCAGCGAGACCCTGAGCCTCTCGCTCGCCGCTCCCCTGCTCCAAGCATGTCATGCTGCCGTGGATAATAATGCAAACATGTGGACCTGGTTCCGGAAAAACACTTCCACATGTTGTGAGTGCATGCTTCCCTTTCAAGATTTATGAATGAATAAGCTTCAATCACTCCTGAGTCTACATAGCCGGTGACAGGCTCATGTTTGGAATTTCACAATGAAATCCATTTGCTCTTTGCTCAGTTTGTTTGTGGTTTTGCCAAAGCACTTTCTTTAGATAGTGCAGCTGAACTTCTTCCTTTTCCCCCCTTTTACAATTACCCTAAATACGTGGTCACACTGGGACCTGGTTTTGATCATTTGCAGCATAGAATGTAAAGGCGTGCACATGGGACCCATGAAGAAATTTGGACTTCATAAATGGTGATTTAAACCATTCTTCCATAATGTCTGTTTTTTTTCTTTTTAAGTATTATTTTATTTTGTATTTATTTTTTTATCAGGGCAAATGTGCATCACTTAAGATCATTAACATTTAAATATGATAGATTAGAGACTCTCCCTGAGCCCAAGAGAGACAAACCACACCAAACCCTAACAGACAAACTAAAAAGTCTTCCTTCAGAATAATATATAATATGTCGCTGACAAATGGCTGAAAATTCCTCAATACAGTGAAACACTGTTGGTGCAGATGGTGAGTAAAGCAGGAAACCACCGCAGCGCCACTAAAGTTTAAACTTTGGCTGGATTTAAAGAGCTTTGTTAGCTGCAGTCCTGTCATGCAAGAGTCGGAATCAGAACAACAACGTGTTGTTGGAAGGAAGAGCAAACTGTGCAGGAAACTCCTCTCTTTGCTGACTGGGAAAGAAAAGGTGAAGATGGCGTTTAGCTGTTGTGCCAAAACAGTCGAGGACAAACAAAGAGGAAAACATTGTTACTGGATTTAACAGAGCTGCATCACTGCCGAGCAAATATCTTTGTTTATTTTACATGCTTTTATTGTGACATGCAAGTCTTCTCTGGAGTAGAAGGAGGGAAAGTTTGTCAGAAAGTTGTAGATGTTGGAAATACTGCAGGTCTGGAATAACATCCTCATTCCCAGTGTGCATTGAACTCTGATGGCTTAAAACTCACGCTGGCACTGGGTTTTTTTCTGCCTACCAACGGAGTCATGTGACATTCTGAGCTTCACGGGCACTGATTTATCGACTGATACAGACACTGATGTTTGTCCGAGTTACAAATGCTGCAAACAATTCTTTTTGTTGGATAAGTCGGTGACACAAGATGACACAACGCTCTAAAATGTTCTTGTGTGATGAAGCATGGTCATAATAAAGATTTCTCTCCAAAAATGACGATAAAATCCATGCATTTTCCACCGCTTTATCCTCCACAGGAGGGTCGCTGTGCCAATCCCAGCTGACGTAAGGTGATATCGACAGTCCATCACAGGGACACAGATAGAGACAAACAACCATCCACTCACACGGTCCAATTTACCCAATCCCCACATCTGTATGTTTTTGGACTCCATGCAGAAAGGCCCTTGTTCACAAACCCAGGTCTTGCAAACAAGATTGGAAATAGCTTTGGTTCTAAGCCAATTATAAATGTAAACATCAGTAACTGCATCAGCGTTGAGCCTCTGAAGGAACCACGTGACGATCAGTGTGCTGGTGCATTAGAGGCAAACACGACACGACTAAGAAATATTGTGGTTGCATAACCAACCCACAGTTAGTTCCCCCTTCTGCTCCCGTCTGACATAAAATCAAACTTCACAGCGCTGCTTTAGAGCTCAACACACACTGATGCTGTTGTTTTTCTTGGCTGCACAGTTGCTTCAGGAGAAAGTCGAGATGAAAACAAATCATGAAATTACAATCAAGTATCTCAGGCCAGAGTTAAAATCCTTTCATTTTCACATTAACATCAGAAAGTTACATCGTGTTTAACTATCTCTTTTTTTTTTTTTTAATAAAAAACCACAAGATAAAAAATTAATAAAAAGTATTCAAACTGTGTTTTGGAATTTTGAAACCAAAAGCCACAGGTTGAATCCGCTTGAATGTGCAGTTGTAACTCAGTTTTTCCAAAGATCTATTTTTCCCAGCAGTGTGTGTGTGGCTGTCCAAGATGAATCCCCACAGGATTTGGACCTGACTTCTTTATTTAAAAAGGACAGAAAAGGGAAGTCATCGAGTTCCTGTCTGCCTGTAACCTTTGCTCTTGTGTCTGGCCGCTGCTTTGCAGAGTCGTGCTGAACCTCTTGAGGGCAGTGCAAACAGTGAACTCTGCTGAGAGCCACGGCTTGGACGGCCAGCAGCAGGCTCACCGGATTTTCTCCAATTGACATTTCCCATCATGCCTCTGCAGCCTGCATCAGTATTCACTGGCTGAAAGAGGGGAGGCCACTGGGGAGAGAAGGAAAGTAAGAGTGAGAAAGAAGACAACACAGAGCAGGGATACAGTGGGCCATGGAGTCTGGTCGGGTCATTTAACCTCCCTATATCTGCTTTCCTTATTCAGCCTCTGCTGTTATCTTTTCCATTTTCTCCTCCTGAATACGAAACATTAAGCTCATTGAATTGAACACAAAGGCTTCTTTAAAGAGGAGGAAGAAAGACAGACAGGAAAACTCAGAGAGATAAATACATACAGATAAAGATGAAGAGGGAGGTTTGAATGCTTGAGCACCATCTTTAAACCAGGCCAGGCCCACAGCCCAAGGTCTTAGGAAGTGATTAACCCTCCTCAGACACCACAGGATGATGTGTGTGTGTGTGTGTGTGTGTGTGGACAGGAGAGCTGGTGGGAGTTGGGTGTGGGCAGCCAATCTCTAAGCCCTTTTTCCTGAGGCTCTACCCAAAAGTGGGGTCATCACCCCCTGATCTTGAAATTGAATTCCGATGATTCTGGCATCCCCTGCGTAAATCCTTTCCTCCCCGCGGGGCCTCCCACCCACACACTGGGCAATAAGACCCACACTGCAGTTTCTATCCTCCCTCTTCTCAGTTCCAGCTAACATTTCATTGCGGTTTAATTGGATTCTTTCTCAAACATGCTGAAATGTAGAACTTCTCCTAATTTGTTTATTTGAAGGCAGATGCACAATCCGAGCAAGAGCCGCAATCCTTGATTGCTTCGTAATGCAAATCATTTCTTTCCCCCCAATAACTTCAGCAGACACAAAACCCTGACCCAGCAGCTATTACAAGAACTTCCTTAGAAATCAGTGCATTTGATAAAAAAGCATATATTTTTTCTTTTGCACAACAGCTCAACAGCAATCTAATTTAAGCTTAAAGCAATTTAATAATTTTCAAGATGAACAAAAGCAGCAGGAGCCAGACTGTGATGCCAGCTCCTGATTTCAATTCTGGTTTTTGGAATCACACCAGCAACAGTGAATTTTAAAAGGTGCTCTGCAGACAAAGCAGCACATTTGCTGGATGTCTTTCGGAGGCCAAGGCAGATGTTTGCTGGATAAATCTGCCAGATGAGGCAAGTACATCAGTTCAGTGTTCACCACAGCCCCCCCACCATGCCCCTAAACACCGGATGCCAGACATGCAGCGCCGCATGCCAGAATGAACACAACAAAGCAGATGCAGCAGAAGTGTTCGCTCCGAGCAGCAGCTGCAAGCTGAGATCGACCGACACTGAAAGTCTTCAGTGAGGCGCAGACAGATGGGTTTCCCCAGCTCTTGACTAATAAACCCAAATAAACATTTCTTCTAAAACTCTGCTGTAACTGGACACAAGCCATTTGCATTTGTTCCAGCCTACATTCAGGATCTATGGGACACAGGGAAGAACACACAATGACACATCGCAGACCTCTGAATCACGTCCCACAAGCTATTTATTAATATCGAGCAACAATGTCCTGAACCAGCCAAAGGTTTTTATGCATTAGATGTTGAGCTTTTGAAAAATAAGGCAATGGTGACCAAAGTAATAATAATAATAATAATAATAATAATAACCTCTTCCAGGCTTCCATACAAACACAAAACCCCAGCTGTGTCAGCAGAGCAGGTCACAGCTCAGGGAAAAGAGAGAGAAAGCAGCAGCAGCAGCAGCAGGATGCAGGAGGTGCAGCTCCTGGCTGCCTCCATGTAGACGGGTCTTACCGATATTCATTCCTGGCAACCGAAGCATAAAAAGCCATTTGCACAGCGGCCATTTTGGCAGGTTGTAGGAGTAAAATCACAGAAGCAAATAATCAGATTAACGACGGCTAAGAAGCAGCGACAGGATGCTTCACTGTCACACTGTCCCGACTTTCATGAACTGAGCCGTTGTTACTCAACACGACCTGTGCTTTCTCTGCATTACGCGTCAGAGTGGCTTTGTTTACTATAGTTGGAAACTTGGCAGCAGGCCACGTGACGGAGTAGTGGCGAGAACTGTTGCCTCGCAGCAGAAAGACCCGGGTTCACGGCTCGAGTTTGCATGTGTGCATGTGTTTACTCCGGATACTCCAGTTTCCTCCCACAGAAACAAACGCAGAGATTAATTGGACTCTTTAAATTGAGCAATTGTGAGTATAAATAGTTGTTTGTCTGCGGTGGACTGGTGACCGCTCCAGGAGGGTGTGCCTTGTGTCTCCAGCAGCACCGTGACCCTCATGTAGAAACCAAAACAACAAGCAGAAAGTACCTAAAATGCTCAATAAACATCATATTTCAGGTGATAACTGCTTCACTTGCAAATGTAAAAGAATGTTTGTTTGTTGTTTTAGAAACGAGATTTATCATCATTACATAACTGGACTGTGGCTTAAAGGATACATACTAACAACATACTGTAGAAACTGTGTGTTAAAACAGGAGCTGCGACTGTGAGACACTCCACCATGTGCCTTTTTGAGAGATTATTTTTTGTGATATGAGGGATTACATTAGCCTACACCTCGGCTTAGTTTAATCTGCTTTTGTAAATCTCCTTCAAGTTGAACTTTAAAGTTGAAGAAAGCGCTTGTTTGTTTTCAAAGAAATTCTGCTTTCTTCTCCATACTTTATATTCCTGTTTGGATTTGCTGGAGCTGTGGCAGAGCACAAGCAGCCGTGTTGAGATTTGACCCAAAAGTTCACGTTATTACATCTCTGTGCTTAAAAAAAACAAAAAAAACCCTGAGCCACGGGCTTAACAAGAGATTTTTGACTTGACCTTTGACATTTAGCATGTCGACGACGCGCTCAGTAACTCTGCCGCAACTGCAGATCCTCTCCTCATTACCCTGAGCTCGTCGCTCTTCCACTTTTTCGGTCGCTTCTATCTCGTAATCTTTCTCCCACTCACTCCCTCTCCTGCCCCCCTGGACCCCCCCCCCCCCCCCCCACACACACACACACACACACTCTCTCTTGCTCTCCAGCAACACAACAATTTCATTGTGCTAATGACTGCACCTGAAGTCAAGTGGAAAGTAGAAGGTCTGCTCACACAGTCGGACCACAAGGGCTTCGTCTGCACTGTGAGCTGCTTTGCTTCCCCCCCCCCCCCCCCCCCGCAGGCTTTGGTATCCTAGGGGCTATAAGGCTCAGCCCCCTATTCTATTCCAACCTAGATAAATGTTCACTGTCAGCACTTTCTGTGGCAGCCTGGCACTCTGTTTATTTTGCAAGACACAGCAGTGAATAGACTTTAATAAATACCGCGGCCTGAGAGTCAGGGAGCTATCTGAACTTGTCACAACTTGTAACTTAGCTGATGCACCAGTTCTGCCCGGCGATCGGCCGGTCACTTAACCAACGAGTGAGTGCACAACACGCTCGCTTTCTTCTCTCTCTCTCACTCTGTCTCTCTGTCTCTGTCTCTCTCTTTCTGTCTCTCTCTCTCTGTCTCTCTCTCTCTCTGTCTGTCTCTCTCTCTCAGTGCACTGCTGCAAGCATTTGCTGATCACTTCACTTCACAGATACTAACTGGTGCCCGTGCAGAGTTTAAATAGCACAAAGCTGTTTGAAAAGATGCTGCGATTGATCAGCTTTAGTTGCTACATTAAAGCAGGTTATATAAAGTCTTCCATGTGATTCCGGAAATCCATTCACAGAAGGCGTTTCCATATATAGTGGAGTCAGATTGTGCTGTGGTGTGAAGGGGTTCAGACACCTGTAGATGTTAAACAGAAATAAAAAGCATAAATCAATTCTATGCTATGTTAAAAAGAGTGTTTTCTATTATTATTCAAACCTTCAAACAGGAACTCCATTTTTCTCGGTATGTTGTCATTTATAAATGTCTCTAAGATGTTAAATCTGCACCATGCAGTCGTGTAACTGAGCTTTCATAGAAATATGTATTATGACATATGGCATTTATATGAAACACTTTCTCATGTGTTTCCAGTGTTGTAGCGCAGAGGGAATGTCAGAAGAAAAAGACTTGTGAGGTGTGATGATGACGACGGTGTAAATATGAACTTTCAGGATCATCTAAATCCATTGATTTAAATAATAACTATACTAATGCACCTCCACTACACTCTGTTTCCAGTCTTAACGGAAATCTGGCCCATGATGGGAGATTTTTGACCAATCACACGGCAGTTCACAGAGCGAGAGACTGTGCCTCCTATTGGCTGTTCCACTAAGCAGCTATGTGAACGTTGCTACTCCAGCATTGGTATTAACAACAGTCAGCTACAGTATATGTCTGTGCTTGTCTAATGCACAGATCACTCCAGGTTATTTTAGGACCGGAGAGTTCTGGGATGCTGCACACAAATGGACTTTACTACCGAGTTATGCACAAAAACTGATGCAGTCTGAATTAAAAAACACAGTTTTATTAAAGTTTCTGTGGCTTTGTGACTTTTGGCTTTGAAGACACTCCCTCCTAACCCCCCCCCCCAAAGACTTTTCCCCCTCACTCATGTTTCAGAGAACCTGGGTAAGTCCTTAACCTAAACATAGCTGTCATATCTCATTGTACTGGCATAGCTGTTATGCTTCTGCATTTGTTATGTGCTGTGTCTCCTCCTGTAGCTTCTATTGTTGAAGCAGCTTCTCTACACAACTGAAAACATCAAACCGTGGATTATAAAACTGAATAATATTGGACTTGTGCTAATGAGTAAATGTTTGAGGAAGTGCAGACACAGAGTGAATGGAAATGAAGAATGAAAGTGCAGCAAAATGCCTTTGAAACATGAAGCAGCATTAAGTGAGGGGGATACGGCTGCATGGTCCCGTCATTTTAAGTTGGGCTCTGTTGCCACTATTGACTTCACTTTTTCTTGTCTGTGGGTTTCAGGGTTTAACTCGGAGTTGCTGAAAATTCCACAGTGGTTTCATCCCGTGTTAATCTCCAGAGATTTGCATTAGTGTCCAGAGACACCTTTGATCTTTTCTAAAGACTTTGATTGGATGTGTGAACGAGGGGGGGGCACTTTCCCATCATGTATGCACTGGATTAAAAGGAGGGGAGTGGTGTTATTTATAATTTTGGAAGTTGTTTTCAGGTCAGTGCAGGCTTTCACAAGTAATCACACAAACACATTTCAGTGGCAGTGGTGCAGAGACGGGGGAAGGGGCGGGCGCCCGGGTGCGATTTCAAACTCAGTGAACTTGTGACGACAATGCTCACTGTTTCAGTGGTTTGTCTTTGTAAACTGTGGTTGGATGAATGGAAGTCAGGCTGGCAGGAGCAGGGGGGAGGAGGGGGGAGGAAGGGGGGAGGAGGGGGGGGCGGACCCTGGTTGTTTGAGGCAAAACTGCAGCTAAAAAACACGCATTTTCATCCAAAACCATAAAAGCCTCAAACACAGTACAGTTGAGCTCTCCTTCACCCCAGAAACATGTAACAAGATTATCATGTTCAAAAAATAGCCCTCATCGATGATAGGCTACATGTTGTAAGCGAGGATTTTCACCTTCTGTGGTGTGAAACCCGTCCCCGAGAGCAATCGTTCACGGCAGAGCCACTTTGCTGACTCAAATCCACCAGGCTTCACCGACAGCTGGTCTCTGCTCCCCCTCCGTCCATGTTTCACCTTTCAGGAGAAATCAGAGCTCGTAAACATCGTCTCAGTGATGCCTGAAACAAGTTTCCATGCCACGTTAATGTGTGCAGCAGAGAGAGAGCGAGTCTCTCCTGGAACAGCTGCCACCCCTGCCTGCCTGCCTGCCTGCCTGCCAGCAGCGCCGGGTTAGATTTGCCATTAATTTGTCGCACCTGACAGCCGACTCTGCTGGGTACCCTCCATCTACACCACTTTGCAGCTCTGTGCCTGGGAGGGACGTATCGTGCCCTTGTGAGAATTAGCCTGAAATATGGTTAGAGAGGAGAATGGTACAAAATAGCCGCCCCAGGCTGTTACACTTCATGTGTATCTAGGACAGGCCGCGTGAAACTTAGAACTAGTAGGGTTGGAGTCCGTGGGGGTGCACTGGCTGCGCCTCCTGGTAGCCTAAATACGACTGCAGACCACCGACACTGCCAAGTCCAAAAAACAGAAAAGAAGAAACCAAATTAATGAATTCCACACTATTGCTTCATGAGGTTGTGCTCTTTGTTAAAAAGTGTGTCAAACTGAGTCATGTTTTGTTGCCGTGGAGGAAACGAAAGTCCACTAATGTAAGTATTACACCTTGAAATACGGCTCTATTGTGTCTTTTCTCCTGATCATGGCTGTGTTATAGTATTGTAATGTTTTCATTATTGACTTTTTATTGCCTTTTTAATGCTATTTAATGTCTTGGGTAAAACAGGTTGTGTAAAGAACAGAAAATCAAGCGAGGCAACTCCTGATTGTGTACTATACACCAATACTTCCAAATCTATGACTGTGTGCAGTGTGTTTGTAAAATAAGAGTAAACTTATGTTATGATGACAGACTGAGACAAAGACGGCCATATTTCAGGGGGTCGAGCAGCTCAAGTTTACCTTTAAAAGCTGATTTTTCTACAATCCGCCATGAGCTCCATAAAAAGCAAAAGAACAAAAACAGGTAAGAGGTACGAGTGTGTGTTTGAGTGAGATGACAGTGTCACCACACGGTTTTATAGAGTCCGTCAGTCTTCATGCAGACAGATGTCAGATTGGATGAAGAATCTGTTGCTCCATTCTCAAACGCTGGATATTTCATTTTTGAAACAAATCTCTTTGTGCCCTCGAAGGGCGGCTACATTTATTCTGTATCTGATGCTTCGAGCCAATTCCAGTTAATCTGTTACCTTAATATATGCGATGACATCCCTTGGCATATACTGAATATCATTACACGTGAAAGGCATGAATCATTCCTCATATTCCCGGGCTAAGCGTCTCGCAGCTCGCTGACATTAAGATCTGTTTCAGGTCACTGGAAACAGACAGAGACAACCAAGCATGGAGGAAGAGACAAAAAAACAATATATATATTTATATATATATATATATATATATATATATCACGCGGCGGTCCATTTTCTTCTTTAATGGATGGATGTATTTGTTATTGATGAGGTGACATTCTCCTCGGTAATGGAGCCTGTGGTGAGTTTGCAAAAGCAGGACGTCGGCTTTGCTGCTGAGAGTGTTGAACTCTTAAAATCAATGGTGTTGTCCCATCAGGCGAAGCACTTAACCCCACCCTCGGATGTACGGTTTGTACACTAACACTGTTATCATCATCACCATCATCACCATCATCCTCATCATCCTCATCATCCTCATCATGCAACGAATTCACAAGAAGAAATCATTACAGCGTCCATCAGGAGTGAAAGCCTGCGCTGGCGGTGGCCTCGGCTCACAAATGGACAATAACATTTGACAAAGAGCCGCCGTAAATGAGCTGTGAAGGCCGAACCTCTCACCTGTCAACATGTGACACTTAAAACAGTCATTTGTTTCCCTCCAGGGCTGTACTTTCCAAGGTATTGAATTTCCCCCTGGACCCACGATTATTCAGCGATCACCTGGACAGAAAGCAATACCTTTAAAAGACAGCTCAGATATAGAAGGAGCAGCTTTTCTGCTTTAGTGGATAATAAAAATAGAAAGGTGAGGCTTATTTGGCTTCCTCTACGCTGAAATAAGCCCCTCATATGTGAGGGAGTGTTTTTCTTTTTTTGGTTTTTAATAAAGATCCAGTGTGAGATATCCAGTGAATAACATTTCGTAGCTGTCAGCGTCATATGACTCATAATGCCTTAATCTTTTATGCATATTCCCCCCTTAAAACAACATAACATCCACGAACAGGCGCTCTTTTGTCATCCGTGAATGTCAACATCCCTGTTATCCCATCAGTTCCCTCAGCCTGAAACCTTAAACCGCCAAACACCTGTTCTTTTGTGCGAGCTGGCATTTTACAGCAGGGTTTCTCAGACAGTGGAGCCTCTCCTCTCCCTCTCTCCTCTCTCTCTCTCTCTCTCTCTCACCCTCTCATTTGGCTCCTCTCACCCTCTCGCTTGCTCTCTCCTCTCTTTTTACATGTCGTCACCCCCTCATCTCTTTTTCTCTCACACTGCCCTTTTCCCTTTTACTTGCCATTGTCATCTGTGGCCCTGCTCCCTTCCCTTCACGTCTCTTCAGGTCCCTTCTGCCTTTTTAACTCACTTCATTCCTTGTGTCCTCATTTTTATGAATAGTCTCAGACCAGTACTTGTGGCTCAGAGCTTCCCTCTCTTTCCCTTTATTTCTTCACCTTCCTCTCACACCTTATTGGTTGTTATCTACTGTCTTCCTCTTATTGTGCTTGTTATTCCTCTCTTACCATTATCACACAGTGTATCTCCAAAAACCCATGGTTATAACTCACTTTAAGTCATGTGACTGTGATCCCATAATTATGTGGAATCCTTTACACTGTCAACTTAATATACTCTTATACTTCCTATCATGTAAATATTTAATATTATTTATTCTATGGTGTTAACCCTTTAACGCCTAAGCCTCAAAATGTTTATTTTAACCATTAAAGGGCCAGAAAATGTCCTGTGAGTAAATGCTTCCAGAATAACTTTCAATATCTGGCAGTTTTTTACAACTTACTGCATGTTAAAATACTGTTTTTAACAATTCAAGTTCAAGAATAACAGATTTTGTTTGTTAAATGTGGAGTTTGAATGGTACAACACAGTTTTTGTCTCAATGAGCAAAAACAGGCCAAACCATGGAAACTATGTCCAGGTGTTTTTCCAGAAGACGCTGATGTGAAATGACCATAATAACCACATGTTTTCAGCCTTCAGAAACTGTTGTTTCAGAATTTTCGATAGCACGAACCATCGCGTCATTACGGTAATGCTAAGTGCAAATGTGCAAATGTGTCGACTGCGATACGCTCGGTGTTAAAGGGTTAAAGATGCATGCTCACTATTTATTACTATTTTTCTTTACTGTGTCTGCTGCTATAACACTTCTAAAGGATAATCTTACATTTCATTGCAATAATAAAGCTTAAAGAACCCTGACTTTCTTTGATGATCTGATGCTGCAAAGTCTGAGTCACTGGTGTTGAGAAGCAAAGAGTGATTCACAGAAGTTCATCTCAAAGACCGGGTTCAAGGTCAGCTCCTCGTGCCAATCAGTGGAGTTGGACTCTTCAAACAGAAGAAACTGTCTGGAAAGTTCTGGGCACACACTATTTTACAATATCAATTATGCTGCAGCTTTTTCCTTAATGGAACCGCGGGAGGTAGCGGAGATAATCAGATTAACAACCCTGCCTCCTGGAAATTAGATTCTCACGCGTAGATTTCGTGCAGAATGTATTTCCTCTCAGATAACATTTTTTTGACACATCACCTACAGTCACGTCATTCAAATCAAAACTCATCAGCAGGAGGAGAAGGGGCTGGTGGTCGTGGTCACTCCGTAAATCAAATTCTGGTCATTATCTGGATTATTTACTATATTTGACTCTGATGTTGTTGTTTTACTGTGTTTTATTCTGCTTTATTCTGAGTTTTACTGTTGCTATTTTTGCATTATTCTCAAATAAAGTAACGGTGGTTTGATGATGACATTATGACATTATGAAAGTAAATTGATGGCATGTGCTGTGCTGCAGGATGTGGACAGTGAGGTGCAGACATCATGCTTCTGTCATGTCATCCAGGTAAATGTGGTCATGTTTTGTCTCAGACGTCTCTTTCCTTCGATTATAACGTCACGTTTCTTCACCTCCTTTTCCATTTAAAGCAGTATGATGTTCTCTTTCTCCTTCTCGCCCGTCTCTGGGGCCCACTGCTCTGTCTTTCTCCAGCTACACCCTTCTATCCCTGGTTTTAATGGAGGATGAGGTGGACGAAAAGAAGGGGGAAAACCCTGAAACCCTTCCCTCGTCTCCTTTCTTTGGCTTTTTTTTGAAAGCTGGGCTTTGTGGAGCTGCCGGGAGCAGCTCCAGTGTCTCTGACCGCACAGCCAGCGCTCTTTTCAGTGGGAGAGGTTTGAAATCTAACTAACCCTATTCATGCACTGCCAGGCCTTTGCTTGTGCTCATGCTACATAATACGAGGCAATGCAGCGACTGGGGAATGTGAGTTATTCAGTGGAGGAAGAAGACAACGGCGGAGGAGCACAGAAGGAGCTCGGATCAAATCAACAGGAGGCAATTTTACTTCACAAGTGCTCATTGAGCCGCCTTCAGAAAGCCTTTTCTGTGTCATTACCTGGTGGTCATTATTCCAAAACTGCAGAGGTCTGAAGGTTTTAGTTTGACTTTGCTTTGTCTCTCAAGTTAAAAATGGTTCTGTAGAAGCTTACATTTAATTCAGTTTGACACCAGATACCAGACTGTGGTCTTTTCTACTCCAGCAAAGATCTGCTGTCAACACTTCTTCTTCTGTCGAGTTGTGACCGGAACCGTTGCTCTTGCTCTTCCAGTTATTTGTCAGTTTACTGTTGCTTTGCAATTAAATAAAACATTTCTATGTCACGGGTTTGTTTGAGAGGTCGATATTCATCTGTCCACTCATTTCCATTTCTGTGGAGGCAACATTTCAAGAATGTCCTCAGAGAATCCTCAGAATGTCCTCTGAGAAACTCATGGATGGACTGATAAGAAAGGTCAATCAAAATCACCAAATCTAAAGAATACTTCGTTAACATTCACTTAAACATGATGTTGTTGACAGTGTGCAGTCTTCAGGTTCAATAATGACTCAGCATCTCTGGGCCAAATAATTAAGTCAAAGCATTTGTGGTCTTGTTGTGGATTTAATTACTGCTGCAGTAGATCAAAGAATCACAAAGAGCAAAATAAACATTTCACCTGAAAGCCGAACACAGTCTGACTCTAAAGCCGTTTCTTCAGCTGAATAAAAACTAGATCCCGTTCACTCGTCTCAGAGACCTTCAGCAAAGAGCTGAGAGATGTTTCCAGCAAAATATTCGTTAATAAACTGAATACAACCCATAATAGCACTTAAAACGGTAAAACTGGATCATTTTACTGAAGAAACTGCTGCTTTATTACGATAATCTCATATTCACTGTTTTATTGTTATTTTTGACACACACTTGAGTGTTTGGAATGATGTTTGTGTAAAGTAGAACAAACACAACAGCATCTGAAGTACAGAAAGATGGCACATGGTGCAACTGTCCTTTTCTGAAAGAGATGGGTTTAAAACAAAAGACAGAAAAGGTCCCTGTCCACGACATCAGGTGTCACTTAGTCAAACAGAAACGTCCTGTACTGATTAGACTTGATTAAAAACACTCTCTCTCTCCTCTTAATTCTGGAGGTCAGTGTTTCTCTAACTACAACAAACTATCGCAACCCAATTTACAATCTAAATAGTGAGAAAAGAAAAATGTTTCTGGGTCCCGACTGTCGCCGTGTTTGTCAATAGTTTGATTTATTCTTTAAAACAACATCGTTGGACAATTTCCACTGACTCTGTATTATTCTACATGTTCAAATGTGCACAAAGGAACATTCTATTGCTCCTGGAGGCCATTAAAGGAACTGCAGTGTGTGCTCACTCAAATTCAAATGCTCTGAGTGTGGGTCAGCATGTGACTCCGCCCCCTGCTGGGATGGATTTCAGGTTTCAGAGACGCTCGGCTGTGATGTGTTGTTGTCACAGACAGTATATATTAGCATTTGTCATCTGCTCACCTGTCAGGCTTTATCATATCTCATTTGTCTTGGCTGTAAAGCGCTTGTGAGCAGCTCGTGATAACATCACAAGGCTCGCCGCTTATTTCACTGCTGACACTGAGTCACTGACTCTTTCTTTTTTTAAAATCAGCCATAAATATGTGTTTTAAAGCCACATCTTCTTACCTTCACACACACACACACACACATCACAGACGGCTGATAACATCAACAGTCTGTTTTCAGAGATTATGTGAAGCAATTTCATTAAAAAGACCTAGAATTAATTAAAATCTGCATTCAGTGTGATGCGTTTGTTATATAGTAACGGCACATCAGAAATAAGTTACATATGAAGTTACAGATCAGTCGTGAATTTTGAAACGTGACTCAAATTCTCTGCAAATCTAAGTGCAATAAAATGAGAGATAAAATTTGCAATTTATTTAAAACTTATGGTAAAACCACGTTTGCTTTGCTTCATTTCGTTTTAAATCTGTCTTCATTATTTGGAACATTCTGTTTTCATGTTTATTTTTGTTTCAATACAATCATATTTATGAACGGATGTTCACAAAGATCCAACGTCCCTATACACTCCATCAATTAGTTAGTTCAAGTGAATCCTATAGATTGTTTCTGTCTTCCTGCTATTTTATGTTATTATATTTAAAGATACAAACATGCAAATCATTTCTGATTCTCTATTGTATAAAACAATGGTGAATATCTTAGTTACAGCCCCATGATCCCTTAAAACGCTGACTATCTTTTATAGAACAATACATATTTTGGCGTCTGCCATTGGAAGGTCTCTCTCTCTCTCTCTCTCTCACTCGCTCTCTCTCTCTCTCTCTCTCTCTCTCCCCCCACGGGGGCCACAGTGGACAAGTGTGCAAAATGTGCTTGTGTCAATACAGACAAGCCTAATGGTCTGTGTGTTTAAACTCCTCAATGGGACGACACTGGGGCTTTGGAGGGTTATAATGGGAACACCAATGTGTGAAATACGTTAGGCAAAGGAAGCAGGGGAGTGATGTAGCCAAGGGCCACCGTTTGGCACAAAGTCCAGAGAGAGTCAGCAGTAAAGGGGAGAAAAGAGGACTAAAGTAAACGAGCTGCTGACATTTACTTTTGGCTGATGCACAGCAAGCAAGAAACTTTTTTAAAAATTTGGCCGAGGGCACGGAGCTCGGTCGCATTTCGGTCTCCGAGCAAGTGGAGAAGACTGTGATCGCTGTTTAGAGCCGTGTCCAAATAACAGATTTAACAGATTATTAAAGTAAGTTACAACAAAGAAATCAGCTGACACATGAAATGAATAAACTCTTATACACTTGATTCATTTTCACAAATGACAGATATGAACACAATGTTTACTAACAGTTATTTAGACTCTGAAATTATGTGGAATATCCATCATTTTTTCATGTTTTTCACTTGACTGGCCCCCTACTGGCCGCACTAGATTCTCGGTGGCTCCAAGGTCAGCGGAGTGTGAGTCCGCAGCTTTAGCGGTCGCCCCAGCGGAGCAACTGCCTCCATCTTCTGTCCTTTGTGACAAAAAAGTGAAATACGCACCTTTATTTATGTGTTCATTTTGTATCACCACTGTGTTCACGGTCTTTAATCAATTAGATTTAAGATTCAGTTGTCATTGTGCAATCACAATGTTATTGGAAAAACTTAAAGCAATGAATGAATGAACGACTAAGTCATAACGTGTCATTTGTGAAAAATACTCATAACACGTGTCAGACAGAAGTGGTTTGGGTTTGTAAAAATGTGTTCAGTTGAAGGTTGTGAAGGTTTGTGAGTAAAGCTGAACGGAGCAGATACAAGAGAGTGACAAGGTGCAAAAATCTACCATTGCTATTGTTGCACTATTCACTGACAGAAAGAAAAGAAAGTTGTGTAATGTTGAGTTCTGGGAGCTTTTTATGTGAATTATTATTCCGTTCAAGAGCCCGTTCAATTGCCTCAGACAAATGTCAAAAGAAGTCATTGCCTGTGACAGCAGAGATATTAACGGCGAGTGGTGTGGAAGTCGCAAACTATGAATAAAACATCACGCGTCGTGTTTGACAATTCCATCACTGCTAATAAAACCACAACCGCGCCTGGGCTTTTGCCAATCATCACACTGACAGCATTAATTGAAATGGCAACATAATTAAAAATCCAATCATTCATGCCGCCTTAATGGACAGAAAAATGTAAAAAAGTGAGGGCTGACCTTCAGAGTGGAATCTGCCCTCTGCCCACACGTGTGAGGAAAAACAACATCTATACATAAACTTTCAAATTAATTAGAGATGTGCACCGGCGCTGCCCTGAGACAAATATGCAAACATTCATTTTGGGCTTGATTAGTTTTTTGACCGCCCAGCCAATTAAATTATGAATTATTATTATGCCATTAAGAGATTTTTATCAGTCTGTGCAGTTTGATGCAGGTGGAGCTGGAGGATAAACACTGAGAGGAATTTGAGGACATCCTAAGAAAATGCTCACAAACAACATAAATTGTCATGAATTTCCGTCTTCCAGACTCAAACCACGCGTATCTGCATGATTTCCATCAGAGCACGTCTCGTGTCGAACTATCTGATGGATAACTGGAGGTGTGGGAATGAGTCTAATCCCATCTGTCATCCCGACATGGACCTCTGGACTCTGTCATGATCCGGTTTCTCCCTCCATGATGAGCCTGATTCTTGTGCCACTGGAAACCAGTGAAACCGTTTGTGCTCAGCAAACATCGCAGGCTGGAAAAACTCATCCGGACACATGACAATACTGTCACAGTTGAATTGGCTCTGTGAGCACTGTCATGGCCCGTTGAGCACAGAAAGTGGGTTTTTGGGTGGCAAGGCCTGTGGTGGGGGGGGGGGGGGGGTCCTTGAGTTTATAAAACTCAAGGACTAAAAACTATAAAATGTCTATTATCTAAAAGATCAAGCACTAAGTGAATAAAGTGAATGGATCCAAAAGACCAAAAGAAAAACCCAAAAAGCACAATTATTGGTAACTATTTGCTATTAATTTGCATTGATTGATTTTTCAAATTATACTGAACCTATAAAAACTAATAATGCTGAGTGTAGGCACAGCACCAATAAATGAGAAATTCATACACTATCAACATGTCCAAACAAACAGAAGACAACGAGACATGTTCTGTTTCACGAATGACAAATCAAAAGCATACGGGACAGGGAGGATATTTGTCATCATTTGTTGACTACGACACTCATTTCTGTGTCATGTTGCACAGCCGTCGTCTGCTGCGTGTGCACAGCAGACGACGGCTGCGGTTGAACGCGGACGGCGATTTAGCGTCTGTCCAACTCGAGAATCCTGCCTTTTATGTCAGAAAAGCTGACCGCCTCTCAATCCGGCAGACACTTCAGAAAAGCAAACAATCGGGTCTCGGAATAGCAGGGGCATTGTTGTGTCCCCACGTTTCTCATAAAGACCACTCCCCCTCCCACTCCCCCTCCTCATCCCCCTCCTCCCCCTCCTCTGTCCTGAGTTTCAATGCAAACCTGAATGAGGCCCAAACAAAGGGGAGCTGTCAGTGGTCTGCGAGACGTGCTGGATTAAGCGGAGAAATGAAGACCTGTCGTAGACTTTAGCCAAATAGACTCCCTGTATCTAAGAGGCAGTGGCAAGGAGCCACGTTTCTTTCATGACGGGGTTTTTAATGAGCTCTAATTAAATATCCATGGGCTCCACAATTGTACAGGGGTAAGAGGTGGATCACTGCCCACCTAAGACCAGAATAACAAAAAAAACAGGAGCCGTGAACCCTCAAAGAAAACCTGCTGCAGCCACCCTGTCTGTCATTTGTGTGTTATATCAAGAGAAGGAGGAAATCTCCACCATCCTTCAATGATTCATTTAAACCAAACAAGGATGGCTTGAGTCTATTACTATTCTAGTAGTTTTGTGAAGCTGTAATAGCCATTAAAGTACAGGAAATTAAAATATTATATCTCTTCCTCTTTTATATCCTGCGTAAAAACACCTTTAAATTGTGTTTTTGTTAGAAAATGTCCGATACAAGTCGACTTTCTTTGCCTTTTTGGCATTTTCATTTTTTTCCAATAGCTGTTCAGACATTTTACTCTGAAAGTCAAATGTCATCGTGTCTCTCTGGAGGACTGACGTCATTACAATCAATCCTGCGGGCATCATGCATGCTCATGTGCCTAAGTTTCTGCTAATACATCAGTTGTTACAAAATTGTTTTTTTTACACATTAGTGATTATTAAAGGGCCAAAACTGCATCCACTGGCATTTAAAACAGGCGCTGAAATCTGACGTAACACAGAAGCAAGAAGCTACACTGTGTTTAAGCACAGAGCCATAAACACGCATCACTGACCCAGCATATGCTTTAGTTTTTTGTAAACATTGAGTCTATATGGTTCATTTTTGCACATCAGTGGAGACGTATCACACAGTCGTGGCTCATGGAACTCCAGAGTTATTGGGATTCATCCTGAGATCGTGGCAAAGGGCAGATGAATTCATTATTCTGATGGAAACATGAAGACAAAGACTGGACTGCACACAGACACGCTGCACCTTTCCTTCTCATACATGTGCATACGTGGAAGAATAGAGGGGGACGTTTTATACGATGTATATTATTGTGTATTCTCTTAAATGTATGGAAGAGTGTGGGTACATGATGTGCCTCTACAGAGCAGGTGTTATCCAGGTATGAAGGGTTTGTTTGCCTGTGGTGACAGCAGCAGCCACAGGTCAAGAAGACAAGCTGAGAGGACTTTCACCTTAAGGATTTCCCCATCACTGGATTCTGCTGCCGTCTTTTTCTCTGAGGTTGTTAGAGAGGGTGTCGATGTGCACCGATGACACAATTACCTCGCACAGCATGTGGGATCTGTGAAATAGCAAAGTCACGGTTTACTCTGGGTTTATGTGCAGTCTAATAATTATAATTATAGATATGTCACTAAAAGTCAGTGGGATTCTCTGTCAGGAAGCCATAACTACCTGCATTAAGTTAAAGGCAGTCAGCATAGTTGTGCTGGACCCTAAAATAGCAAATAATCAATAACATAAAACAAGACATAACTGAATTTGACCCACGGAGATGAGCGTTTAAAGAGTTATGAATTCATGATGCACAAAAACATAAATGCATCGCAAACATTACGTTATGTAGCCGAAACATTTTTATTAAAATTGCTCAACACACAGCTACAGGCATTCTCAGCACGTCTATTGTTCTAGTTACAAATGAGATGCACACGACTGCGTGTTAAATTGTCTATAATGTGGATTTTTGCTGCCTGAAGCATCAACGGTGTGAAACATATTTGTTTTATACTCCTGATGTTCACGATTCTGGTTGCCTGCTTATTTCCCCTGAACATGCTGTTGCTAGTGGCAACCACTAAACCTGACAGGGTTACCGTCACTGTTTAGTCAGATGTGTGATATTAAGAGACATCTTTCATCTGACTCCAGCAGGAGCTTTTCTATCAAGACTGTTTTGACAATATGGATTTCATGCTTTTCTTTAAGCAGTTTACTCCTGCTGAAGAACAGAGACCACTCTATATGTCTGGGTTAATGTTGGAATAATGTGACATTGTGAGTAAATTCTCAGTTAATTCACTGTGTGACTGACTGACAGTCACCGTACCAGAGTTTTTGGGGGTTTGTCACATGAGATTTTTGAAATCCGGTTGCATCATGCACTCTCTGTTTCTCTCTGTTCTCAAACATCCACACCATATGTGGACACAAAAGATAAATGTGACCATAATTGTAATATATACACACACACACACACACACACACACACAAACGACAGGATATGTCAGGATCATAGAGCTCTGGTAGCTGACACCACGCAATCCCATGCAATAGTCGGAAATAAAACCGTGCCATTTTGGCAGGAAGCCGAGCTGTTTCCAACCCATATGTGCACATGCACGGCAAATATACCAGGCAGTTATGTCAGGCACCTCTTCTCATACAAACTGTATGAAAACGGAAACTGTGCATAGCTGTTGTTGTGTCCCAGGAAGCTAAAACCGATCCCCAATGATCCCGACAACGGCCATAAAACGCGCTTGGAGCGAGAAAACAAGAGCAACGGGGGAAACACGGGCAACAGATTCCACTTATGATTCCACTTTATATCAGGTGCAGAATCCAAAGCTAACACTATAAACTTTAATATGTTGTTTATTTTACGAGCTTTTATTGCAATATCTAAGTGTTCTCTGGTGTAGGATGAGAGGAAGTTCATCAGAAGGTTGGAATAATGTCGTTCTGACTTCTGTGACACGTTGCTCGATCTTTGCAGATTTAAAGTGCAATGTGAACTCTTGAAAACCAGCATTGGCAGCATTCTTGCAGACGCTTTTCTCGCCACCATGGTGGCGTAACCAAGCGGAGTTCTTCTGAGAGAGCATGATGTACTTATGTTGTTATCTCATCACTCTTTTGGAGAGAAGGTCTAAACACAGCAGAGGATGTGTTGGTTCATCTAAAGCAGGAGTCTGAAAAACTAAATGATTTGTCAATTCTTCAGCGAGACCTGAAGGTGAGATTTTAATCGACATGTCGTCAAGCCTTTCCTCCAACTCTGCCTTTATTTGTTTCACAAGGGCTTTTTCTAAACCTCCGCTCAGTGCCGACACACTGAAATATGGACCGACTGGTATATCTTATGATAAATTCCTGCAGTCTGAACCCAGCTAAAGTCATATCAGTAGAATAATATGACAGTGTTGCATTTCCTATTGCATTTTCAGGTTTTTCATGCATCTTTAAAAAGGAATGGACGAGATGGAAATACACATCCTTTTGGATGACAGGTCTCTGTCGGGTTCCTTGATTGATGGGATTACTGTGCCTTACACTGGCGCACACTCTCAATCAGTGTCGTGAAAAACAACTTCACAGATCTTTTAGAGGCTGAAGATAAATCACAAGGATCCTCCCATGCCGAGCGAAGGAAAACAAGACGTGATATGAGCAGATTTGACATAGTTTGTCGCTGTGGCCAAATAAACCATTTCCAATCTTTCTTGTTGTTAGAAACTGTAAATGATGCTGGGTTTCCATCATGGTACAGTTTGGAATGGTACAGCCCTGGGACTGAGAACAGCACCTGTTTTTTCCTGCGTGTTTGTTGCTGTGTACGTTTTTCTGTCACTCAGTCAGCTGACCTTACCGTACCATTTTTGCTCCGGTAACCCAGAGAAAAATGTGCCAAATAATGGAACGGTTGGAGCTGGTTATTTTGGTACAATTCCTAAAGGAAACGCAGAAAATACGTACCATAATGTACCAAACTGAACTGTCCACTCAGGACAAACATGGCTAAATGTAGGATTATACAGGACCAGAAAGGTAACGTAAATATTCTGTTAAACCACAAGAGAAAAAGGCTGATATCCTAAACTGGCCATGTGCCGTAACGCTATTAGGTGAGAAACTGGAAACTAGTGTGTGTAGTCATGCAAGTCGATTCTCCCAAACTAACTTTTGACACTGAATCCCAGGAAGGATCAAAATGTCCATCAAGCAGATTACCTGCAGAATCAACGGGGGAACAAAGTTACCTTCGGTATCTTCGTCTTTCTCTGTGTCTTACTGCTGAATATAGTGGGAGAAAGAGTTAATGCAGAAGAGCCAACACTTGATCCGGAGCTCCCAATTCATCATTTGTGTCACATTCCTGTGCACGATGCATGTGAACACCTTCCAGCAATCCCAAATTCCTTCCGCCTGGCTGGGTTTTATTCAGTGGTGCCTCCCTCGCTGCCCCGTTAGGCAGCAGAGGTATACCTCCACTCCGGGAGGATGCATAGCATGTGGCACAATCAGAACTGAGGTGATCAGATACTGCACATTGTAAACTTCATAAAGTTTGCCCTCTTAAAGGAGTGCGTTTACAGGATGTGTAGTTGTGTAGTTCTTGTGTTACAGATTAATGCTCATGCCATCAAAGCATGAGTCTTCATAACAAGCGGAAGAAGCATACAAAGGCAAGAACGTCAGAAACAAAGCATGTCAGGGAACTACGGTGGCCAGCAAGGACCATGTTCTTCTCCATTTGCATGGTAATGGATTTGTTCTGTTTAGGCTGCTGTTGTAGAAACAGGGCGGCGTGAGATGGCTTCTGTAAAGCAATGTCGTTGCCTTAAGTACATAAAAAAGGTTTATTCTAATAAACTGGACTAATTACAAGTTTATGAGAACAATCATCAACAACATAAGCATAAAACAGCTTTTATGGTGAACTCCCGTGTTCAGCACTTGTTACTCCTCCTGACGTCTCGTCATGTTTTAAAAAGTGGCCACTTGAACATAAATATTTCAATGTGTGCTCTTGCTGCATTGTTGTTGTTACTCTTCCATCGTTGCTGAATCATTCACTGCCAAAAGTTGCTGGTTTATGTAAAATCATAACTCTTCTATACGTGCTACATGTTATATAATATTTCCATTTGCACTTATTACTTCTTGCTTTTTGTTCCCACAGAGCTGCAATTTAAAAGTACTTATCTATACAAAAGGTTCTCTCTGTCCAGCCGCTGAGGTAAATCACCCAATGAGATTATTTCTGCTTGAGCTGCTGAGAAATGTTCCTGCTTCTGAATCTCACAAAATATGTGTTTGGCTGCGACGCGGCGGCGGCTAACTGCTGCTAACTGCTGCTAACTGCTGCTAACTGCTGCCTCTGCCCATCAATCTCCCTTTTAGTGCTTTTAGAACTACAGAAACATTTCTGCTGCTGCTGCTTTGTCATGCTTTAAAATCAAATATAGCTTCTGTGGATTGTTTTGACGCCTCGTGTTGAAACATGGAGGAGAAGGAATGTGTCAGGATGGCAGAGACGAGGAAGCGGCCCACACTTTTAGCCTGAACTGAAGATCTGTCTCATGACTTAAACATTGTGGGGGATAAAATGTGCCCCCCCCCACCCCACTGCCAGGATTCTTCTCTGTGTTGAACTTGCAGCTTCAGCAGCGTGAGAGGCATGCATCAATGGAGTACTTGTATCAGTGTGTTGTGATCACATTGTGCTGTCTCATGGCTGGTGGAGCTGCACTGTGGTAAAACAATACCCTCCCGCCCCCCCATCCCAGAAACAGCACTGTAATGCAATATAATGAACCACAAAACCAATGACATGTGATGACAGAAACCTACAAAGACTCAGAAGACGTTTGCAACGTGAATCCTGTGACCCAAACAGGTGAGGACGTTATAACAGGTCGGATACTTCCTGTCATTCGCTATATACTGCACACAGTCGACCATTGTATGCGCCTCAGGGACGAGTATGCCACGACTTCAGTGTCCTTCAGAACACTCACAGAAGCATATGATGGTACTTTACAATAACATGAGAAAATGTGAAGAGCCTGCTCAAAACTCAAGGTTGTGCACCAAGAACTATGAACATGACATGCATAGATGGGTGACACGTTAATAAAATACATACAGTAAAGGGATAAATCAGATCATTTAAGATTGCCCTCGATTCATATCTTTTACGCTCATATTTCATACTGTGTGTGAATATTTGGTTGTTTGTCTGCAAACAAAAGGCTGCTTGATGGAGCCACGTCAGGCGCAGCTGAGCTGCTCTGTGGTTCCCCTCCTAACACGTGCACGAACACTGAAGAAAAGCTAAAGGTTTCAAGTGGCAGCACAGTCATATCACATCACTGCAATATAGATTAACATTAAATGTCAAATCAAAGGGGAGAGCATCTACTGTGTGTTGGACAAAAGAGACACATGGCTCAGATATGGGAAACCAGGTCCAGAAAAAGGGTGGTTACACATGCAGTCAATCAAAATGGCAAAGGTATCAAAATCACTAAGACTACAGACAAGGTCCAGGAAACAGAGAAGGTCATGCATGAGGAAAACACACGCTAACTTTCTGCTGGAGTCAGATGAGAAGACCCAGCTGAAGCTGGACGGTGAACAGTGTTTAAATACTGAGGAGAGTTAACTGCACACAGCTGGGAAGAATTAGGGGAGGAGCAAGTAATCAAGTGGCAGGGGAAGCACAGGAAGTGAAGTTTTCTGAAATCAGACAAAATGCAAGAAAGCAATGATGCAAAATGCAAACAAATATGACCTGACTACACCCAGTATGTGATTTCCTGATCTACATTATGCAGTCCATGTGGTGTGTGTCATTGCTGTCATGAATGTGTCAAACACATGTTGTCCATATTGTGCCTATACCATTCATCTTTTTTTTTATTTAAAATGTGATATCACTTTGTTTCTCTGGGCTGATTATGAGGCCGTTTTTGTGAAAATGAGTAAGTGACTGCTTTACTACGTGAATATGAAAGTGTGTCTGACACATCGCTCTTCAAAGGTCCAGTTTGTAAGAATTAGTGACATCTAAAGGTGAGTCTGTGTACTGTAAAAAAACAGAAGGCGCCGTTCTTCCTCGTACGTACGGTTCTCTTGTGTTTTGAAAGACAATATTGTGTTTTTGGCTGATTTGTCCGTTGGGGTTACTGTAGAAACACGGTGCTGCCAGGAAAGCAGCTTCTGTACAGCGAGGCTCAGGCCTAAAGGTCATATAAAAGGCTTATTTTACCAAAGCTAAACCATATATGTATGAGTAAGATTGATTTTCTGCCAATGAACTCTCTTTAATGTTAAATGTTGCATAATAGCACTTTTAACATCGCCTTAAAAACTTAACAGTACAACCAGGAATCTCGACAGTGATACAAAATCATGTGCGATGGTAAAGCTGAGTATTTGCAGTCATGCAGTACCAGATACTTTTTACTTTTACTTTTTTGACCTCACCCTTCATCAAACGGCAATTTACATGAAGGATCTGAAGCTACATGATCAGCAGTACTAACAGTTTGAGCACCAACCGTATGAAGTCATGTTTCAAACAGCATTGATGATCTTTAGAAAGGTTAACTCTGTGTTTATACATTCAAACAACACGAGTGACTTCATGTTCATTCATATTCAGCAGACATAATTACAGACTGTATTTAAAAAACAAACTTCCATAGTGGAGCCTCAGAATTTGCATTTTGACTGGTGTCATCAAGTTAATCGATGTCACCTGCAGCAGCAGCCAGGCAGGTGACGACAGCAGCTCTCAATCACACTGGTGTCCACTCATTATGCCGCGCTTTACTCTCCATTTTCCTCAAAATGTGAAAAAACATCATTTACAAAATCAACATCATGTTCAGTTGGATTAGCGATTGAGATTAAATCTGCAGAAAACAAGGTTTGCATTATAAATCAAGAGAAAAGTAACCTAATTTTCTTCCATTCAGACAGAGTTCTATTTTACTTTCTAGGCTTCACTTGTTGTCTATGGTCACAAGGTTTGCGAGTACTTTAGAAAATACTAATGGTTTTTCAGGGATTCTTAATATTTATCTCTATTTCTGGCCATGACTTGTCATGTTTACAAAAAAGAGGTAGTGTAACTAGTAATTCAGGGAAAGAAAGTCAGAGGGTCCACTGCTGCTGTTGCCAACACTCAACAAAATCTGGAATGCAGTGAAGGTCAGATTCCATGAGAGAAGTGTTATACAAACCCGGGTGGATGGGAGGGCACAGAGGAGGGCTTTCACTCGCTCGCCTTGCTGACTTCAGAAGTAACACAAATTCCTCAGGGGTATTTATCTGTAGCCAGGTGATTTCCAGGCCTCAGATACTCACAAAGCCACGAGGGGAGGCAAAGAAGGATGTAAGAAAGAGAGTTTATCTTCTCTCTGCTGATACTCAGTTTAAATAATGACTTTAGGGAAAGGAAATGAGGGACAAGGTTTATGTTTTGGTATCTCTATCCCACTGATTTGTCGGTGCAGCCGTCCCCACGATGTGCCAAAAGGGAAAGAAAGGGAAAAGAAAGAAAAGAAATCTAAAAAGAAGAAAGACAATATCCTTGTGCTGCATGAACAATATAGAAAATGGGAAAAACAGGAGAAGAAGGAAAGGGAGAAAGAGGGGAATGAAAGTAGGTAGTTTATCTGTATTAGGGTGGTTCACTGTTATTGTTGAAGTCAAAGGTAAAAAGGTCAAATAAAAGGTAACAAACCGAGTGGTTAGATGAGGAAAGGAAAGGAAATCCATTACAAGTGAGACCTTTGTGTTCAGGCTTTCTGACTAAAAACTCACTAACTGCCTTTTTGTCTAATTCCCAGGTGAGATGACTCTGCAGAAAGAAATTGGGGATTCATCAGCTCCAATAAAGTGTGCAGTAACGGGTAGATGTGCTAATTCTGCCTCTCATTTGCTCCACGAGCATCCATTTCACCAGTCTGCACAGCAGCTGGCAGCTCACCCTCAGCCCGGCACAGAAATGAAAACGTGTTCAGCGTTAATGTGGATTGAGTTCAATTGTGTTTTAAAAATCACACGTGTAAAAAACCTCCAGTGAACGCAGAGCGACCACCGATCCCTGATGCCGAGCAGGAGCCTCATGACACAAACTGAACACGTCGACATTGCTTGCAGGAGTGAAAGGAGCACACTTACACTATCAGAAATCTCGATGATGTGGCCTTTGTGCCACTTCCCTTGTTATGTTCAGTAAATTGAACACGGGATTGTGTGGACATCTGTTTCATGTTCTAAACCCTTGGATATAAGACTCAGTTCTCTTACACTGCCGCCCTCTCAATGCCCTCAGCGTGATAACAAAGCAGCTTCTCTGTCTGTGTGTCTTCAGTTCGATATACTGAGACATTAGCATTTAGATAACCCCCCCGATGAATGTGGGACGCGAGGGAACTGAAAACAGGAATCGCATAACTGCTTTGAATAAGCAGAAGTTGCATTATGAATTAGCATAAGTTTGTCTTTTAGATGTTAAAATGGGAAGAGACTGGGAACAAGCGACATGTGTGGTTTGTTCGACTCACTCTGCACACGACACAAAATAAACAAATCCAGCAGAGCACTCGACCACTGTGGGGATTTCACTTTCATTCCATTTTTCTCCTTTTAAATCTGACACTCAGACGTAAATTAAAACACTGTACAACTGTAAGTGTCAGATTTAGAAGAACAGCATCTGAAGGTGATCGTAGTTCCCTGACACACGTGGGAAGTTCACGTTGTTACACCTCCGATGTCAATGGATTCAAACCAAACTGTATCTGTAAGCTCATTTTATACCTGGCAGTTTCCACCAGTGTCTGTCAGCTTTGTCCATTTAAAGTAATCCACTGTGAGATGAGATGTTAATGCTCATGCAGGGATTCCCTGGGCTGATTCATCACTCATGCTTCACCCCCTCTGCTCATGTATTATTTTCACATTCTGCCCTTTTATCTGATTTCCAGTCACCCATCGGTCTGTGATGGAAATGGCTGGAGCCTCTGAGCTCACGCCGAGCGTTGTTCTGAGAAACACGAGGCCGACATATTCCCTTAAAAGCGCACGCCTGATCTGCAGGAGTCGATGTTTTCCAAGCACATTCCCGAAGGTTTTACGTTTTCATTTAGACAAGTCCCCTGATTTACTACTCAAATCATTTCCCTTTCATCCCATCCTTCAATTTCCTTTTTAAAATAAAACTCTCATTTAATCTGAGCTGCACGGAGACAAGTGTTAGTGCTGCACAGAGACCCAGAGGCAATCAGTATTCCAGTCACCTGCTGCACAACGTTAAGAGCATGCTAGCAGGCAGTAGACAAAGACAACCCGACAATAACACACACACACACACAATCAGCCACACATATGCTTTCAAAAAAGCTTCATTGGAATAAAGTGCAGCCTCTGTTGTGCAGGCTCTGGCCGGTGATGAGGCAGCAGCAGATGATTAAAGCCTGACAAAAGGTGAGGAGACATGACAGCGTGGCTGCGAGTCAGTCAGCAGGGTGCAATATGAGCACCCTGCCCAGATTCCAGGTAATGGAGAGTGAGAGAGGGGAGGACGGGGAGGACGGGGAGGACGGGGAGGGATAATGGAGCAATGCTGCACAACACGATCAACTTTCAAGACCCCTTTGAAGTCCAAAGTCACACATTTACTCCCACCACTCAAAGAAAGAGAAGAGAAAAGCTGGAGTGTTTGTTTGCTGGACAGAATCGGTGATTAAATCGTATTAGAGGGTTTTTCCCTCCGAGCACTTGAACAACAACAACAGGTCAGATCATGCATTAGTGAGGAATAAACCTGTCCGCATGGAAAAAAAAGCAATGGCAGGTGGTAGTTAACATTTCAAAGAGTAAGCCCTCTGAATTCCTGTGAGACAGAGAGGGCAAAATAAACAAAACAGAGAGAGAGAGAGAGAGAGAGACAAAGACTTCACCTGATTTGAAGGTGCACAGTGTTGTGCTGATGGAGAGAGGAGGAGCTTAGAAGATGGAAGAATTTCAGCGCTGCTACACGCTACGTTAGGCAGCGAAAACAGCTCGCTGTGTTATCACAAGGACATGCCGTCATTGACGCTTATATTTATGACGCTCCAGTCAAGAGTGAGCTATTATTATTGATAACTGACGGCCTGAGGACGGTGAATATGTGCTCATACATGTGTGGTAATGTGTCTCCCTGAAACACACACACACACACACACACACTGACAGTGGCATGGGCCTCTGATTGGGGGCCCTGGGCTCAGTCGCCACGGAAACTGCACCAAAGCAAACAAAGGGGTGGAATGGTGGCGAGGGAATACAGTGACACAAAGGGGGGGGGGGGGGGGGGGGGGGTCCCTCGCACAGTGGAAGATTTCGAGAGAGACTCTGACACACTGAGCTGAATCACGGCGGTGGAGACGCCGCAGCACAAATCTGCACACATGCCTCCAGATTTCACATTAATTCCCCCCGTGGGTTTTTTTTCTCCCCCTCCTGCCTCAGAATTGCTCCATTAACATATGCAAATTACAATGTTGGAGACGTGATTAGTCAAATTGCACAAATTTACCGTGTTTTCTTCCTTTTTCCCTTTTTCGTTTCCATGTGCTGCTTAAATGAAGTCACTTCAGTGCATCCTCTGCTTATCTCTCTGCCGTTTGTCAGTCAGGCTGCAGTGACGGACTCTGGACCGATAAAGCTTTGATAACCGCCGTAAATCCCTGTGAACCAAACACAGGCATCAACGCCAGAGGATGGATTCACAACAACGACAGCAAAACAATAAGGTTATTAAGATTAGCAATTGTTCATCAACAGTAACCCGATTACGGCAAATTAAACCTCAGGTTCAAATAAAAGGAATTCATAAAGCTGCGATAGAGGATTTAAATATGTTACATGTCAGTCAAATGATTGGATATTTCCTCAGAGTGTAATGAGAAATAAAAGCAGACATGGCGACGTACAGGAAGTCATTGTACTAAAGCAGGGGATTACATTTTGTTATGGGCCTGTGGTTGGTCCACTCCACTGAGACTCATTAAGAATGGCCTTGACATTAAGGGCCCGCTCTCTTTCAACCTGTTTGCAACCATGATGTTGAGATCAAAGGAAGTGCTATAGGTGAGGGCACTCTCAATGGCCTAAAGCTGCTCATTCATCCTTTTTAAAGACAGGAAATCAGGCTAAATGGAGAGCCGGCTCCTCCCTCTCCCTGCTAAAGAGGCTTCTGAAGCTGCAGAGTTTTTGCAGTAAAGAATTTCAAGTGGCCACAGTCCTTTGAGGGGGAGTGCAGAACCAATAAAACCCAGGATTACTTGTGTCAAAGAAACACACCTGCATTTCATACATTGTCAGGGCTTTTTTTCCTCATCAGTAACCCCAGGCAAGGTGAAATGAAATGCCCTCTTATTTTCCAGGGGAAATTCAAACCAAAACACCTTCTTTTTAGAATATTCTGCGTCTCCTTCTCCTTCATGTGTTTCTACTTGTTCTGTGTGAATTTTGTTCCAATGTTTACGCCTGTGTGGTTCAAACACCGCGAGGGGAATAAAGAGCTTTTGTCTCAATGAGCTGACACATTTTTTGACTTCTCAGCCCACAGGTCCTGCTGCTGTGGTGTTGGTGCTTTTCTTCTGTTCTTGCCGGCACATGAAGTAACTATATAATAGTCTTACCTGTGCATTGCAGCTATACACAGCACAGGAATAACATAACAACATTCCCCTGGATTTACCGCTGTTACATGAAAACCTCCAGTGTTTAGTTAGTTTAAGTAGATCTGACACTAATACAGACACTAACAGATTCTGCATACATTTAATTTAATTTACCTTCATTTAATCAAAGGAAAGTTAAGTGGCAATCAAGCGCAAAGATAATGCAAATAGGAAAAATGCATTTAAACATAAGACGGTCCACAGACAGACATAAACACATGGAGAGAAATGGGAAAAGGAGAAAACCAGAGGGAATAGACAGAACTTGAACAACTTGTATTTTTCAAAGTCAATTTGTGTAAATATAACAAATATGTGTGCTGATCACAGAGGAACACTGACTGGTCTCACAGCAAATAGGGTCAAGGTTCGATCCTGGTTCACATGTGTGGGTTTTCTGCAGACTGGAAGTGGGTTAGTTGTAGAATCTGAATTGTCTGTAGGTGTGAAGTGCACTTTGCGTCTGTGATAACATGGTGACCTTATCTTGGATTATTCTCCTCGTCCCCAGTATCACGAGCGAGGGCATCAGTTTATTGAATGAAGTGTCTCCACCTCCGCTATACGCTAAGTGGCTATATGTCCTGTTTACCTTTTAATAATCATTAGCAGGCGGCTCTTACTACTCCTGCCGCCCATGACGAGTAAAACAATCAATGCTGTGGAGCCGGCAGAGTGTACATGTGTCCTCTGCGTCAGTCCAGACGTGCAACAGTCTGAATTTCATCGTGTTTTACTCCTCACTGAGTACCTGCTTCCTTTATTTCTGGGTCAAATCTCCGGGGCAGGGACTGTGGCGTGTACGCACATTGCCTCGGCCGTGCAGTTTTGAACATTTTATAGTCATTTCACTCCCGACTGCATGTTTTAGTCTGACTCTGACAAATTCAATTTGGTTACATTTTAAACATGTTCAAGTGTAAAGTCCAGTTTTAGTCGAACTAACACAATCCTGTGTCAGATGGGATTAGCTCCAGCTGCCTCTCAAAGGATAAAATGTAGAGAAAATGCACGGATTTCAGTGAAATTCATGGGAATAAAAGAAAAATTACAAGAAGTAAAAATAAGTCAGCGTTTTCATTATAATTCAACCTTGTGAAAATCCTCTGGAGTGAAATAATTATACTTAATCAGTCCATGACAGTGGGCAATGTCAAACAGAATGCAATGATGTGCAACATCTTACACGAGCTCTTTAATGTTCCTGCAGCTTCAGAGCTGTTGCCCTCCACTGCAGTACATCAAACCACAGGGCTCAACATTAACAGGAGCTGCATTGCCTCACACCTCACTCTCCATCCTCTCTCCATCCTCTCTCTCTCTCTCTGTCCCTGTGTCTCTGACAGATGTGTGATTGATACCTGTGGTGCTCGGGTGATATGCTGTATCTAAATTTAGCCGCGTTGCGCTCACACGGGGACTCTCGTGGCAACAGGTAAATGAAACGCTGCAGCCAGAGTCCATTTGTGCTGTAAATAGGCACTGACAAATGATTTTCTATGACAGCTGTACAAGCCCAGATATGAATGATGTAGTGTGTCGTGCTCGATGAGCGGCACACACGATCAACAACAGCCTGGCAAAAAGTGCCTGCACTCGTTTGTTCAATATCCACGTAGAAAGCTGAGATGGAGATTGTTCCCCCTGTGGCATTTACATGTTTTTATGGAATGAAAGTATAAGCAGGTGACGTCGAGTAGAGAATTAAATATCACTATGAAGACTTTGTTGTAAAACTTACTTGTGTACTGTCTGTAGAGGAGCTACACATCTGGCTTACACAACTGGAAGCAATAACGAGCCCAAAGTGCTCCCATTATTAACGGTGTGAAAGGCAAAGCTGGCTGTAGCACATCTGATCTAATGAATCGAGGGCTAAATATGTACGGTGCCATGTTTGCAGCAGCCGCAGCCGGAGCTGGAGGAGATGAGATGATGAACCACGACGTGGTCATGGCATCGACAGCGTCACGTCAACATCAAGTGGTGGAGTGACTGTAATAGCCCATGTGTGGCCCCAGAGAGAGGACATGACGATGACAGTAGAGGCTACTCTCTTCCCGTACTTCCCGATGACAGTAGGTGTTGCAGATTAGACAATTGTTCCCTAAAAAGACGATGAAAAAGAGTAGAGATTGGGTAGGGAGGAAACCTGCTGCGCGTTATTTCTGCAAACACACTTTTGGCCACCACCGTGGTTGCCAAGGTAACCTGTACACAGATCAAAGGAAGGTGAGGGTGACGTCTGTTTGGTTAGTGGGAGTAAGAAATGTGAAAATGTGTTTTTAACTCAGTCAAATTGCACTTCTTGCAGTGTTTGTACATGGCGAGGCCTCCAACGTGTGAGGAAGTGAAAGAAACTGAAAAAAAAGGTCAGTGCTCGGGTTCTAATACGATGACCTGTTTAATGTACTACAGAATTGGTTGAATTGTAAAGAGTAGGAAACGTTTCTGTCATAATTAGTATAAGTTTAGTTCATACCAGTCATTAATTCATCAAGTGAAGAGTGGGAGATTATCAGCTTGAATGATTTAGTGCTGTATTAATGTATTCACTAGGTCTTTTCCAATCAAAACAGAAAAAATGATTTCACTGGCACTTAGATGACAGTATTTTGACATTATAACTGTATCTATATCTATACTTAATTAGGTGAAATAAAGATCAGTCCTTTATTTTCCATACATAAATTATTAATTCAACACCAGTCCAATCTGTGTCTTTCCAGTGTTCATATAAAATCAGGTCAAAAGATCAGTCAATAAAGACCAACTTCATTTCACTCAGATGCTTTTCCTTTAATTTCTGCATGAATTATTAAGATGTTTTGTGTCTTATGTAAAGTATCCGTAGAACATTTCCTGCAGAGAGCGATGACCTGAAATCACAGGGACAGATTTCATCTGAACATGTAATGTGCTTTTTTTTTGAGAGCAGACTTTCTTTTTTTTTTTTCTTTCACGTCACAGATTCAGGACGAAACTGGGTCATTTTAATCATTTGAATCCCATAAAGCAACCAGGCCAGCGATCTACCTGGTGCATGTAGGTCAGAGTCCATCTCGGCTCCCGCGTGGTTCCTGACCGCCGCCTTCCCTTGACTGTCACTCGTGATTAATCTGCTAATGACCACATGCAAATTTTTCCAAACAGTCCTCGTCAGGCTGACTGTAAAACTAATGGGTGCCAGTGGAGACAGTTTAGCCACGCCATGCTTATGTATGAGTGTGTATATTTAGCAGCTTTGATTACTGTGGAGAGAAGAAATGAACGGTGTTCCAACACTGAGGCACATCAGCAGCCGACCACCTGCCTTTTTTACTCCGAGCTAAAACAAGTGATGCACCAAACTAAAACTCAGACTTATATTGTTCAGCATATAGCAATTAGAGGATGTTAGGTCTCACATCTTCAAATTGTAGCATATGAATTAAGTAAAAAACTACATTGCACTGACAAATGAAGCAAATCTACTTCACTAAAAACCATGGGGGGTCCTGATAAACCAGAATCTTACTCTGATTAACAGCAACTTCTGCAAACTCTCCACACTAATAATAATCACGACTTTAGGTGACACAAGCCCTGATGGCTTATTTAATTAAAGTGATTTACAAAGATAATGAGCTTACTTTTTTACTTTTACATTTACAAGCATGTAATGCACTGAGAGGATTTTCTTCATTTGAACATTTGCCTTTTTCAAGAAATGGTCTAGGTGATGGATTTTGTTATGTGCATCATTCCTGGGACTCGAGCTACAGTGGTTCAGTTCTAAAGGGTGCAGATATATAACATTACTTTAACACCTAAGCCTCAAAAAATCTGTCTGGACTTTTGTTTTTTGCTCATTTTAACCATAAAAAGGGCCAGAAAATGTCCTGTGAGTAAATTCTTTTGGCAATTTTTCAGAATAACGTTCAATATCTGGCAGTCATTTACAATTTACTGCGTGTTGAAGTAGTGTATTAACAATTTAAAGTTTTATTGAGAAAAGACCAGATTTTGTGTGTTAAATTTGAAAGTTGAACAGTTTAAAACATATTTAAAACAACATTTGTTTGAGTTTTTGTCTTAATGTCCAAAAATGTTCCAACTCTCTCCACACTGGTGACAAAGACACTGATTCTCCGGCTTCCTGCAACAGCGCGAGTGACATTACTGTAATAATCACATGTTGGCTTTGACGTGCAACCTCGCAGTTAGAATTTTTCCAATAGCACAAACTGTCGCTAAATTACCGTAACTCAAATTGCACGACAGATGCCCAAACATGATATCTGTCGTTAAAGGGTTAAGCAAAGGTTTCTTCACTTTCCTATAAAAACGACAGAAATCCTAAGAGATATTTCAATTTCATTTTCATGGATTATTCAAACTATTGTACATGACATTTTTGAGTGACACAATGTCAACTAACCTAAGAAGCCTGATCGACTGCCCATAATTATACAGTGAATACTATGAATGAGCAATCTGAAAGTAAACTAATAAAGAACACTCAAAACAAAACAACCAATATTGCAATAATGCTACAACAGATCAGTATGAGCAATTTAAATGAATCCACATTTATTATGCCGAGTCGGACGCTGCATGAAGTTCAGTTCACTTATTGAAGTCACTCAGACTCTGTCGTCCAGGTATAAAGGAAGAGAGCGATGTCGGACATGATGCATATTGATGGACGGCACACAGAAATGTGAAATTAAAAGTAAATTTAGCGTATCTACGTACTTCTACGTACTTCTACGTACTTCTACGTACTTCTACGTACTTCTCGCTTCCCCCTCAAGTGTTCAAACACAAACACGCTTCAGTGTGTTTCCGGGAACACTGGGACACATCTGGTGCCGCTGTGAACCTGCATGGTCTGGTATTTAGTAGATATGAAGAAATCTTTCCATTAGAACTCGGAAATTGCTTCTGTCAAGGCCACTCAGCGGGGGAGATAGCTCCTGCTTGAAGTGGGTCTCAATTTGAAAAAGAGAAGTAATCTAATGTGGCATCATGATAACATTTACAGTGAGAAGAGGAAAGAAAGGAAGGTATTTTTGTTTCAGCATCTCCCTCTGTTGAATGTGTTTAAAGCTCTCAGATGACCTTGTGTAGTCTTTCACTGTCTTACATCCACGAGTGTATCGTCACCACGACTGTAACTAAGGACAAGTCAGACGAAATAAAGCCAGAGTTTGCTCAGCGGCACCATTTTCCCCCCAAAAAAACCTCATTATCACAGCACTGCGGATGTAGACTGCACATGCTCCAATTAGGCTTTCTAAATGTTAAAGTACAATCAATGTGCAGAATGCAATCTGCCACATGGGGCTTCAAGGAACTGTAACTCACTCTGTGGGTTACCTTTACCTCGTAGAGGGGAAAAAAGATCTGTTGTTAAGAACTCAGGCATTCCTTTTGTAACCATTTTAAGGGCCAGTGCCTCCTGGTCAAGAGGTGGTCGCTGAATGGACTCATTCTGCAGGATTAACCCTCTGTGGTGGTGATCTGGCCAGCCAAACAAATGTGACCTTATGGTGCAGAATCTGTGCGTGCACAACTATACACTGACTCCATAGGAGGGGGCTGTTCAGTCAAAGGATTAGTTGGAATTAAGCACTGAGGCATACCCTAGCGTTTTCAGATTGTCTGTCTTGACTTTGAAAGACTTGTTTAACAAAAATCACATCACAGGAAGACAGAGGGCGGTGGGAACTGGACGGATGAAACTCCTGTAGCCTGTAGACGGGAGGGCCAGGCAAACTCATAACATCCACACGGATGTGCTTTCACTTTGCAAGGGGCCAAAGAGAGAGTGCAGGGAGATAAAAGCACAGAGGTGGACATGGTAGAGCTGCACTACACAAAACACGGGTCTCATGTGTGTCAGGTGACCTTTTGTTCCTGACTGGGCTCAGTTCTGCAGGACTGCACAGCCAAATAAACACAGTCCATGTTCTAGCAGCTTAAGCACCATCTGGCAGATGATACTCACAGGGAGATAATGCAGAGCTGCAGGACACAATGAACTCCAGCTTCTTCTTCTTCACTCACAAATGCAATATAATAGTGATTCATACTGTGTCCATTAAAACATAAAAATAAAAATCTCAGGTTACATTTCTGTCTGTAAACAAAATGCTAGCTTTTGTTTAGATGATGCACTGGGAGGCGTGTGAATGGAGAGTCGATGAAAGCACATTGATGTGGACATCAGGAGTGTACATCGTATGTTTAGATCTCTCTGAGCCTTTTCTTTTTTGTTGGTGTGGAGAGGTGAACATAAACATTCCAATCAATAAACACAGCCAGTCCTGAGCTGCTGCTGCTGCTGCTGAGCAACTAATAAACAGAATAACAGCGAGCAAAAAAAGAAAAGAGCACCAGCGGACGGTTTCTCAAACATCATTAACGGGAAAACCACAGGAAGGTTTCTCAGCGCCGATCTGACTGTTTGATGGATAAGTTCTCCGAGTGTGAGTGCAGAGAAGAAACACCAGAGATGCAGCATGGACACTTGAGGATGTCAAGAGTTATGACTCCAACAGGAAATATAATTGCACCTGCACTTCCAGGTTGTCTTCATATGACGCAGGGCTACATTGCTTAAAGGCGCATTCACACCGGGGTAATCCGGGGGACTTGGTTCACTTTCCTCACACAGTTACAGCAGCTCCATGTCTTCGCTCGTTTTGGGGCAGAAAGAAAGAACAAAAGCACAAGGAAAGAAAACCCGGCTCATCGATCGTCCGGGACCGAAAACAGGAATCATCTCGTTCACCACAAAAACAAACAATGGAGCATCACCTGATTTATGCAGTCTTTGGGTTTCTGTTTTTACTTATTATTCAAACCTAATTAGTTTTTCCACAAGGAGTTGCCGAGTATGAGCAGCCAGCGAGGCAGCGAGCTTCATCACTTCCTCTCTTTGGTTCGCTGCATCGTCCCTTTGCTTTTCCCACTGACAGTGAACTGCACCAGGGTTCACATGCAAGAGTTCGGATGAGCTCTCACACCTGCCCAAACTAAGCAAACGGTCCGCAGACTAAACAGCTGCGGTGTGAAAGCACCCTGAAGGACTAGTCCAGACCTGGTACTGACATCTGTCCTCAGTGACCTGATCACAAGTGGACAGGATTAAATACTTTTATATTAAAACGCATCGTGGAAGCATTTCCTCTGAATACAACATTTAGTACTATCCTATTATATTTGACAAAAATAATGACAGTTGCAGTTGTTTTTAACTGCTGTGTAAGTGAAGCTATTCTTTTACGTTTGATGCAAACATTCAAATATAAAAAAGTCACATTTTATTGTTCATCTTGTATTATCATGTACATAATTCAGTATCAGCTCATCCTCATTTATCCGCGCTCACATCTCATGAACCACAGCGGCGTCAACATTATCGGCTTTATGACACGACCGGTAAAGATCAGCGGGGTTCCTCTGAGCCTCCACTCCTCCAGTTTAAGTTCCTCTGACCATATCCTGACGCTCTATTAAAAACCATTTATGACTAAAACGCACTTAACAAGTCTGTCATCGCCGCTGCTTTGTTATCACCTGTTGAGCCAATCAAATGTGAAACGCCGTGCTGAGCAACAAAACCCCCGACAGTGAACTTAGAGGCTGAGGGATTAGGTTGTGGCGGACAGGTGGTTCCACTGCCGAGGCAGGAGCTCGGTGCGGAGCCTTTGAAAACTCCTCAACTGGAAAATGTGACCGCTTTTGAGATGACAAGAGATTTGCACTACAAACGACAGGAAAAGTCAACTCTGTCTTTGTGAAACATTTGAGTTGCCATGGGCACCAATTATCCCAACGTTGACCTTATTCTGAAGACGACAACGTTCAGTTCTGAGTTGATAACAGGATGTTAATATTCATTCAAATGTTAAAGCCTATTTTAACTATGAGCACTCAGAGAGCACAAACCTCTGTTTCCCACAGTGTCGTCACTGGATTAAGCCAAATCACACCATAACAAATACCTGTATATGAGTTACTATTTTAGTATTTTATAAAGCAATAGCCACATTGTAAATACTTAAAAATATTGAAAACTCTCCCTCCAAAAAGAAAAAAATACCCTGAAACTACCACCAAAATAACTCACTTTTTGAGTTTTGCAGCACAAACAGACGTACATACACTTTGTCTCTTGTCTACATCATGTCTGCTTCTGTGTGTGGCGAGGGTACGAGATAAGGTAAGAAACTATTCAAAGCTTGACAACGCCACCCGGGAATTACTGTTTGAAACACAAGGCACACAGTTCAGGTTACTCAGGGGGCAGGAGACGTGGTTCCAAGTTAACATTTCATTTTTATTAAACATTCATTCTAAAACTCCAATAAAACTCATTCATACCAACAACAAAAAAGGAGGGGGAAAAAAACCTAATCAGGGCTGAGGCCAAAGTGAATGGACGAAGGCTAGGGCAGGGCAGGGCAGGGGAGGGATCCACCAAAGAAAAACACCACAAAAATCACCGGGCACACGTGGCAGACACTGACGGGACAAGACAAGACAGGAGGATGCCACCACTAGACCACCAGCCTACAGCAACTGAAAAAGGGGAGGATAACAACACATTAGTGGGGTTACATTCAAAACAGAAGAAAAAGAACTCCAATGCGTAACAAAACTATAAAAAAAAAAAAAACGTTCACAGGCCTAAATAAACCATATAACAGCTGAACATATCACAAAAAATAAATAAAATCAAACCCAATTACAAAAACTCTAAATTAACAAAATAAAATTACATAAACAAAATCTCCATTTAACCCAAACACAATACCCCCCAAATAATAATGTTTCTCACACACACACACACACACACACACACTCTGTATAAGGAACACAAACACAAAAACACAGTGACTACAAAGCAGCAGCGGCCTGTCAGGTGATTAATAATAACAACATCTCATCGAGAAGAACATTAGAAGCTGCTACGTACGTCACAAACAATGCACTTGTATTTGACTATATCCGCGCATACTTTCACACTCAGGAAAACAAACAGGGCTCCAGGCAGCACACTAGCATTAGCATTAGCATTAGCATTAGCCACCCAGTAGCACCAACCAACGACCAGACAGAGATGACACTGACCACAGCAGCGCGAGCACGGAGCACGGAGCAGCACAACCAGTCACCCTACAACACAACACCAACAAAAAACTAAACTAAACTAAACTAAACTAAACTAAACTAAGCGACCAGCGAAGGGAAACGTGCGAACATACCTGTCGGGGATGTGACCTCTACACCGGAAGTGACACGGGGCGACAACGGGAGCAGAAGAAGAGCGGACTAACGTTTTTGTACCGGCTCCCTCAACGATGACCGGAACTGCAACCATGGCAACCAATAAACAAAAATGAGCGAGGGGGAAAGTAGCTACATATGTAAAACACCATATACACGTGTGGGCAACATCATGTGGACTACACACAGGTCACATGACCAACGTGAACCAATTGCAGACCTGAACCGTCACATTCTCCAAACTCAAAATCTTTCCAAGTATATTTTTCTGATATTTTTTCTGATTAATGGCTGATTATTTTTCTATTTTAAAATATCTCATCACTACGAAGGAGTAATAGGGCCAGCCAAAAATAATCCTGCACAAAACAAAAAAACAAAAAGTCAGGCAACAAAAAAAAAACGCAGGTACAACCATGCGGCCACCTCCTCCAAGTTTGTATGGTTTATCCTCCTGAACATTTTTTTTTTCTTGTGCTGGCCCTAATACTCACACTTAACATGAGAACAAATCACCTAAAGAGTCAGATTTCAGTGAGATAAAGGAGATGTTTTTAGACGGAACAGTCTTGAAAACATCTCGTGTTGAGTCATATCTCAGATGAAACAAGTCATAAGGTTTTTAAGCTGCTGTGTTATTTGTAAAAGATGAATCGTCTCGTTTCAAGAAATAGTCTTAACTTGAGTTGAGACAACAAATCTGCACAGTCAACATGACAACTCACAATGCTCAGTACAGTGTGGCTATTTGTCTACACTGAGTCAGGAATGCTCAATTGCCTCAAAATGCCTGTTTTTAATCTAATTTCAAATAGGTGTTGGACTTCAATCAAAAACAGTGTCACAGTTATCGAACTAAACATTAGTTAAATACACTTGAAACAAACAGGATAACAAAAAAGATGCTACTTTTGAGGGGAAAATACTAATTTTGAGCATCACAAGCTTATTATGAGACAAAACATCACAATACTAGTAAAATATAGCTAAACATGGGTTTTCCCAGCTAATTTCAAGACCACCCTTATCTTGTAAGGCTTAAATGTAATTAATAAGACAATGTTCACTTGTTCTATTGCCATTTATTTTTGGAGTGGCCTTTTTTTCCAGTGCAGAGACATAATCTGGGTGAGGCTGATTCAAAATAAACCCGATATTCTCCTTAGTCTCCAGGCAAATTGAACATGCAGCAACTTTATACATAGAGGTAAGATTCCAGAATGAGAAAAATCTATATATATGATTTGAAATGGGTGTTATGAAGTAAAGTAAGCTGCTACCACAGTGCTATAATTGACATTTTTGGGGGGTTTAAATCTGATCTTGAACACGTTTGTCTGTTCTGTCAATACAGTACATGAAGGGTTTGACTGGAGCTGCGGGTAAAAAGCTGCCATCGCCTGCTCCTGTGAGTGACCTGTCCACTTATTTGATGTTTCTCTGCTTTCCGATACTTGACAGGTGAGTGGAGAACATGTGGGTTTGAGGCGTCTATTTGAGGAAATGCCAGAGAAACTCAGCTGACCTCTAAGTTTCAGTCCACAGATCAGTGAACACGGATATTATCTGCTCCACATGCACGCACAGGCATTCTTACCAACTCCTCAGTGCACAACACACAGATCAATCACCTGGCTCGCGAGTGCGCTAATGATGTTGTTGACGTTAATGAGGTAGGGGACATGCTCATGAAGGCAGCTAACGATGCTAATCATGGAGATATCACACTGATAACAAGCCGTCATGTCAGGGACTGAGTCATTGATTAACTTGGATCTGACGTGGTTTTTGTGTGTGAAGCACAGTTTCATTCGAGCCAATCATAAATTAACAGCACAAAAAATACCAGCATCATACGGCGGGGATTTAGGATTATTTAATCCCTGTAGAGTGTGACATGAAAAACAAAAAAATAAATATTTTATTGTCTGTTTTGAAGCATTTTAGCCAAATAAAGAAAAAAAAGGATAGTGGGTCATTATCACCACTAAAAGTGCTTTAGATTAGTGTTTTGTGGGATTGAACCTCTGCCCGTCCAGTTGGAAAACAACCTACTCTACCACTAAACCACAGGAGTCACAGTTTTCCTTCACGACCACTAGCATAGTACCTGGTACCAGGTTCTTATTTTAGTACCTGCTCTGGTGAGGTTCCAAGCGAGCTGAGGAGATACTGGGCCGGCCACTGATTGGTCAGAGTGTCGTCACAGGAAGAGACGTCCGACAACAGGAATCAAGAACTGTAGATCAGTTAAAAAGACTTAACAATCCTAAAAATGTGGCTTAATCTCCAACAATTATCATGGAAATGTCTTAAATCTCAACATTTAACAGAGGAGTGGTAGATTTAGCGACAGCCAGGCATCTCAGACGCGTGTAAAACGAAGTCACGGCAGTTTCATGCAGCTGTGCAGTGATGACTCCGCCCACATTGAGAAGGTACTATTTTGTAGTGGAAAACCAACCTAAACCGTGCCGTTCCAAGGCGAGCTGGGACCGTAGGTGGAAAAGGGGCTTATCTCACATCTTTCATACATATTCACGTGCTGCCAGCAAATCCATCAGAAGACACATGGTTCTACACATGGGGATAAGTGTCCTGCCCAGGGACACGTGGGCAGGTAGACTAGCAGAGCCAGGAATCCATTTGAAAGACAACTCAATCTACCCTTAAAGAAACTGTTAGCCTAGCTCAGTGTAATGGCCATAAGCACGAGGGCACAGTCCCTAAAAATGCAGAATTATTTCTCGTTGGAAGCAAACATATCCGGATAGCCATTGTTCGCAAATATCAGACAGCATAGCAACATGTCCATCGATAATAATTTAACTTTGGAAAAATGGAATCTTGGATTCCCGTGTCGTGGAAATTCCAACTTCTGACCACCGCTGCGGCACAGCAAGAATAAACACGTGTTCACTTGATATTTAAAAGGTGAAAATGATTTGTATGGACGCTTCAGGCTTTCTAACCTCATGCAACAATGATACATCTAACGACACATGGTCACTCCACACAGCCTACAGTGTTCAGAGAGCCCAAAACACGGCGCTAAGACGTGGGTGTTGAAAACCTCATTCAAAAACCGTGGGTCATAATCTGCTGCTAACAGCACCTACACTTCTGGTTTTAGGCTTTCTATGGGAGTTTTGATCCTCGCTGCAGGGATTTGCTTCCATTCAGCCACAAGAGCATTAGTGAGATCCAACACTGGTGATGTTCTCTGATAAGGTCTGGCTCACACACGGTGCTCCAGTTCATCCCTGAGGTGTCAAATTGGGGTTGAGGTCAGAGCTCCATGCACGCCACTCAATCTCTGGTTCCCCCCACAAGCTGGGGGAAACCATTCCTTTATCAACCTGTATTGTGTTAAACAGGTTTAAATGATGTATTTCCCCTGCACTTTTGGCCACACTGCGTTAACTGACAGGGTTTGAAAAGCACAAGTATGAATTACACAAACATAAATGTATGTGAGAATAAAGGAAAATGTTAACTGAAGGAGATTTAAACTGAAAGCATTTCAACGCTTTGTTTCGAGCACACATTTTCCCCTACCATCCTCCAGCTGATTGCAAACGTGGGCTCTAGTTTCCTTTCTATATCTAAATATTAATAGTCTCCATTACATGAAAATTACTTTCATCTCCGACTCACAAAGAGGGATTAGATTTTAATCAGCGCATTAAATATGACTTTCTATTCCTGCAGACTGGAGAGGGAGGCAGGCAGGCAGGCAGCCAAATGACTACCACGCTCTGATGTTTGCAGCCTCACAGTGATGCCTGAGAAAGTCTAAGAGGCTGTAAAAGCATAAACAAAAAGACCAAGGATCATATCTTTGATTTTAAAGCTTCTGGCAGTTACTGGTAACATTCCTTAATTAAAGCTCCTTCAAAATATTCATATGCTCACAATGAGATGTCTGACACTGGAGTCAGATAACTAAAGTTGACTTTATTTTCTTAAAAGTGATAAATTAAATACATCTAAGGGGTTTTTTTCATTATCACTTTAAAAACTTTAAAAACAAGACATTAACTACTAAAAGTTTGCGAGTTTGCAAAACTAAAATCTTCTTGAATTGTTGTTTATTGTTGGCAAACAATGTATGTGTGCATTACTGCCACCAACTGGCAACACTGGCAAAGTTGTTGCGAGGGAACATAAAAGTTTGCTCTTTCCTCTTTGTGTAAAACGCTGTTTATTTTGTTATTTTCACACCTTTTAGACATTTCTAAATTCTGTTGTACAATAATATTTTATGTCAAACTGCACTTTTATTTTCCTGAAATTATGAATCATTTGTCTTCACTTACTCTCATATTTTGCTCGACTGTTTCTTCTTGTGCACAAAATCTTCCTGCTTCATGTTTCCTTATTTGTGGTGTGCTGTTTAGTCCAGTGTTTCCAAATCTACGCCTCATTTCTTCTACTTTCCTTTGTATTCTGTGCAGCTGTGCCCTTCCCTCTCTTCTTCCCACTGTTTTTTTGTAACTGTTCCCTCAGTGTGTCCTTGCGAATGCCTTACACCTCTGCTTTGCTGTGGCTCATTGTCAATCCAGTGTTTGTTTATAGCATTCATTAGCATTCATTTGAGTTGGAACCCACTACTGTTAAACCCATGATTTGAATTGTGTGTACAGTTTGCTGCTCCTCTGTTTAAATGTTGCTTTGAAGTTGATCTCAATGAGTTTGAGTCAAAGCCATCAAAAACACAATGTAGAGTGTGTTCTATTTAAAGGCTGATGGTGATTGTCCATAATGCACCTGGAGGTGGTTCCCAGGTGTGATCAATAAAGCTTGATTGGCTTGATGATGATGTGTGTGTGTGTGTGTGTGTGCACTGTCAAGAGTCTCTTGTGGACTATAAATATCAGATCAGAGCAGAGTGGAGTGTGTCATGTTGTTTGTTGCTGTGTGCGCTTGAACATGGCTCAGCTGTCCATCTGTGTTTTCATGCTATTGACGCTCGTTGTTTCTGGAGGACACGTTTTCCGTGCGAGGCCGAGTTGTTACCAGCCGGTGCCAAGGAAACCCGGCTTTGGAGTGAAGTAAGTTGTCATGTAGCACTTTCTACTTCTGTAATTGTTATAATTAGGTCAGAATGTGGGTTTGCTAGATGTCAGATCTGCACACATCTGAGTTGTTGATTTTTGTTGAGTTTCCTTGGCGACTTTGTCACTGACACCAGTGTTTTTTCTGTCTTGTCCTTTTCTCTTGGTAGTCAGTGGGGATTAGTTCTAGACTTGGCTGAAAAATGCATATTTGACCAAATTCCTCAGACACCTTATTTGTGGTGAGGCTTGTTAAAGCAATGCACTCTTACATTGCTGTGGTTTTTATCTCTCTGCTCACCATAGTAACCCTCCTGAGGTGTGCACATAGAAATTTGACAGGCTGTCACTAGCAACCTGTCAAACTTCAACTGCTGTATCTGACACAACCACTGTCTCTTCCAGAACTGTAGTTCGCCCTCATGAACTCCTGAACCTTGCTCAGCTGCCCAAGTCCTGGGATTGGAGGAATGTAAATGGCATAAACTACGCTAGTACGACTCGTAACCAGCACATCCCTCAGTACTGTGGCTCCTGCTGGGCTCACGGCACCACTAGTGCAATGGCTGGTAAATTTCTTGCACATTAACTTCACTGTATTGTTTAAAGTGGTCGTTTATTTGGGTTTCTACTTTGTTGTATTGCTCATTTGGAGCTGAATATAATTTAATTAATGCAAATGTCATTAGAACAGACTCGCAGTTCAGTCATTGGCATCAGATTATGTAAACAAAGGGACCGGCCAAAGCATGTTTGGCTTCCTCTTCTGGAATACAGTCAATACTGTGCTTCTAGGCTGTATTTTCACCTTCAATGGATTTAAGGGTTTAGGCTTCAACTTTCAAGTTGAAGGGATTGTTTTGAGTAAAAAATGACCACGCTAATGCATCACTATACATTTAAATCTTTAATGCTTGCATACTGAAAGTTTAAATGTGTTAACGCCGCACTATAGATCGCATTAACATCAAGCGTAGAGGAGTGTGGCCGTCTGCGTATCTGTCTGTCCAACATGTGCTTGACTGTGCCGGGTCTGGCTCCTGTCACGGCGGGGACCACGGCGGGGTGTGGGAATATGCGCACAAACATGGCATCCCAGATGAGACCTGCAATAACTACCAGGCCATCGACCAGAGTGAGTGCATGAATCATTCATGTTCACTGATGCATCCATGCAGAAGACTACTTTAAATTGTTGGTGGTTCTCCCAGAATGCAAACCATTCAACGCATGTGGGACTTGCACAACGTTCGGGAAGTGCAACATCGTGCGAAACTACACTCTGTGGATGGTGGGTGACTACGGGGCCATCAGTGGACGGGATTATATGAAAGCAGAAATCTACATGAGTGGACCGATCAGGTTGATGAAATGTTCTATATTCCCACAGTATTGAGTGCGAAGACTTTAGTGTTTACATAATTTGAACTGAATCTTTCATCCCTCCAGCTGTGGAATCATGGCCACAGAGAAACTTGATGAATACACTGGGGGACTGTACTCGGAGTTTGTCGAGTCTCCTGACATCAACCACATTGTCACAGTGGCTGGCTGGGGAGTAGAGAACGGCACTGAATACTGGATTGTGCGGAACTCCTGGGGAGAGCCATGGGTGAGTCACGACGGCGACCCAACAGCTTGACTGTTGCATGGTTCAGTAGCTTTTTAAACTTGGCAATTTAAGAATTGCAATGACGTGCATTTGCTTGATCCCACTGACCTTGTTTTTCTTTTTTATTGCCCCTCCCTCTAGGGTGAGAAAGGCTGGCTCAGGATTGTGACAAGTGGCTACAAGGGAGAAAGTGGAAGCCAGTATAATCTTGCCTTGGAGGAAGACTGCATGTATGGAGATGTGATTGTACCTGATTTATATTAACAAATGTATTTAAATAAATTGTCCCAATCCTAGTTTTAACATCTGTGGTATGATTATTGCTTTTTTTTTTTTTTGCTCTTGCATGTGGAATAGTGACTCAAAATTAAGTTCACTTTCTTTCCCTGGCACACAACAAAAGTGACATCTGCAGGACCTAGAAGCCACAAGTTGCACTTTTTATTTGAATACCACCATGTATTTGCTTGGGGGTTCAGGTCTTTAATGAATCCTGTTGAGACTAAGGTCTCCACAGTCAAATTCTGATTTACTGGCATTCTGTTTTTTGCCTCCTTTTGCTGCTGCTCTCACATTTCATTCGCTCTTGATCGAGGCAGACAGTGATCATCCTATTTTTGACAATTTTAAACGATAGCACAATCACAACATTGGCCATGTTTAGAACCTCTTGCAGTACAAAGTGGGGTCACCATTTAAAATGCCATGACTGGATGAATCACATTAGACGTCACAACTGTACAGTGTAACCTGGGTTTAAACCTCTACATGAGCAGTCCTGCTGCACTAATGACTTCCAAAAGCCGTCTTGTCTTGAGACTCCAGGTCACAGGAGAACTGCGGTTTTCACAGGCTGAATGACATTTGCTTTGCTCTACATCTCCGAGCTTGATGAACAGACCCTCCTCCCTTTATTGACTGACATGCTTTATTAGTTTCAGTTCTGTCATGCTCCTGGAGTAACATTCAGTTTAATCACTGCTTATCAACAGCAGCACATGCCGCAGCACAATAGCATCCTCTGAGTTTATATGCAATTATGAGGAGCCCATTTTCTTGGTGTTCAGCTGGGGGAACAAAAGAAAACTGAGCGCTTAGATATTTGGTTCAGGGGATGCAACAATAATAAAAATGAATAAACACAAGCTGTAGTGCTTCACTGCTGATATGGAAATGTTTCCCATTAACTGCCGTTTCCAATCTGCATCTCTGGGGAGAACAAAGAATAATCAGACCTTAAGCAGCAATCTTAACTTGAAGCTCCTAAACCAAGGCAAACCTTAAGCCTATAAAGCTGTGGTGTGTCCGAGTGGAAGACTGCTGCGAAAACAAATATTAAACATAATTTGGCTGCTCAATATTATGCGATCGTGCCCCCGCCCTTCAGCAATCTTTCACATGGAATTTAATTTGCGCTCTGATTAAATTTCCTGCATGTTTTCTCATTTGCATAAACAGAAACACAGCTCAAATGGGCGGTGATTGAAAACACATGGCACGCTTTGGGTTTAATGCTCAAAAAAGAAATAGGCAAGTAATCATAAAGAATATAGTATATACATATATATATATATATATGCACCTATAACCATTGCACACGAGCCTAAGTGATTCAGCATTTATCTTCATTACAGCAAATGTTATGGCAAAATGGATTTTTCAGCAATTCCTGCAATCCCATTATGCATTGTTTCAGTGATCAATATGTTGCTCTGAAAACACAGAGATGGAGGACGGTGTTTGCTATATGAAGATGATGTTACTGATTACTACAGGCCCGTTGGTGGTGCCAAGGCCTGGATTATCAGCTTAAATGGAGTTGGAGGGGAATATCCACCTGTAACGTATCATTGAGCAAGGCGTCCGTATGATAAATAATGATGATAAACTTTATTTGTAGTGATGTAGCCATGGCAGATGCCCCAAGCGTGCAGTGTGGGGAATAGCACAGAAAGCTTCCCTGAGTGTGTGCTTTGTGTAATCCTTCCCGATGCATTCACTTTCCCAAGGCCACTGCTGCAACTTGCCTCCCAATAGAAGCAAGCAGAGGACAAAAGGATCGGCAGACAGCCACAGAGCACAGAAATCTGTTCTCTGTCAGTCTACAGACACCATATCTGATGTGAAAGATTAAAAACATGCCTGAATGATGCATTTCAATTATTACGTCTGGCAGCATGAGTACATGTAAAAAGAAATAATGGCAGATTCCTGTCCTTCACGATTCCACAGTGTAATGAATCATTCATTTATTCTGGGAAATATTAATTTGGACAGCTTTCTCACCTCAAGTCTTTTTAATCTACTTCTGTTTGTGTAAGTGTGTGGCAGCAGGAACAGTGTGATTATAATGATTATAATATAGCAAGAAGCGTCGGTAGGTGGAATAAATCCCACATCATCACACCGCGATCCTCCACATGACGCTCATCTGACTGCATCTGCATCGCATTATAAACACAAACAGCAAACATTTAGATGTAAGTCACTTATTATTGCTAATGAGCCCATGCAGGAAATATGATTTGATCATTAAAAATAAAGTGTCCCTCTCTGCCGGGCACAACTTTTCATGATGATCCACTGTCAGATAAAAACACACACACACACAAATACAATCGCTTAGTCAGTTCAATCCCCCCCCCGCTGATGTTATGCATCATCCCACTGCTAATCTCACTTCCTCGTCCGTTCAACCTCAAGGCGGCTGCAGAATTAGCTCCGGTTAATGGACGAGTATTAATCCCTCTTAGTCACAACAAAATTAAGGAATAACGTGGTCATGAATATTTCAGTTACACTGCAGCAACACAGAGATCTGCTCACACAATCTGCCCTGGCTTGCAGAAAAAAATAATTGGCGATAACATCCATTATTAATGCTTCATCATAAAATTCATATTTTGCTCCAGCTGAACAGAGTGAAAAAGCCGGAGAGCAGTCAATACTATTTCAAACTAACTTGCTGAACAGACAGAACAGAGCGAGAGAGAAGAGTTTGTGAAACATCAGAGGTCACTGGACCGTGCTTTTATCACTCTGTCTCCGGAGATAGTGCATTCTTATTAGAACCCTTCAAAATAAACGGGAATCTTCTGAGTCAGTGAGTTGGTGCCGCCTCCCCCCTGCAAGTTTTAATTAGAACACCAGTCACTCGTGTTATCGTTGCTTCAAGAGGGCCGCTTCCACATTCCTGAGCTGCCCACTTCATCACAGGATCAGAGGCCCGGGGTGAGTGGACTGTTCAGGACCGCAGCTGCAACAGAACCTTCTCCATGATTCTACCTCAAGAAATCAGAGTGGACGGACGGGCCGGGATTATTCCTGCAGCTGATGGAGGGGGCGCTGTGCTGGGATCTGACAGGAAACATGAAACATGACATTTATAGTCACATAAGAGGCGGTTCATAAGGAAAACAAATGGTGCGAGACATCCGGGGATCAGTGGGTTATACTGTACGTGTCAATGAGCTCTTTATGTGTCGCACAAAAGAAAGATGTGAAGAGTTCTTTAGAAATAAATGAAGATATGATGCTTAGGAAAAAAACTAATAAATATGTTTTAAACCACATCACCTTTGGATCAGATTGAAAGCCCCACATACACTCATTGGCCACTTTATTAGGTACAGAGGCTGCTTCAGCCATGTTGTGAGATGCTCTTCTGCAGATGCCGCGGCCGTAACGAGTCGTTCCTTGAGTCGCTGTTGAAGTTCTGTCATTTCTAATCCGTCTGCTCGTTCTCCTCTGACCTCTGGCATCAACGAGGCAAAACTTCTGCTGATTTCATTTCTTTTTAGAAACCCCAGAGATGACTGTGTATGAAAATCCCAGTAGATCAGCAGTTTCTGAAATACTCTGACCAGCCTGGTCTGGCAACAACAACAACAACAACCACCATGCCACACTCACTCACTCACTCACTGATTGTCTGATCATGTGTTTGCATTTACAAAGCAGTGGAGCAGGTGTTAATGAAGTGGCTGATGAGTGTAAAACATGTGGATATAAAATAAAAGTCTCAACAATAACACCAGGTTTGTGACAAATACAGGAGTTGTTACTTTGTGTCTGATAGTTAGGAACGTTATAAATATCACTGCAGGTCAGAGAGTGTTCTGTTAATGTAACAGCATTCAAAATGCTGCATGTATTTATTTTAATGTCACGTGACATTAGGGTTATTAACGTGGAAAATAACAGTACAGTGTTCTCACTCACTATACTGTGCGACGTGTGGAACATCATGTTATTCTTACACCTTCATCATTTCTGCAGGTTGTGTTTGCCTCTCTTACTCATTCATTCAGATGATGACAGATATGAACTGATCTGCAATTGCTCTATGGCGCCCCCTGTTGAAAGCTTGCCCTGCTCCTTTTTGTTTTACTGTATGTTTACATCACCATGTTGTGATAGATGGGGGTGATGTTTTTGTCTTGATTTTATGATGTTTTCATGCCAGGGCTGAAAAAATAAAGACACAGTGAGGTGTCATTGTGGGGTTTGTTTACTTACATGAAACAATATTACACATGTGACCGTGAAAATCCCTTTGATTCCAGAGTAAATGACATCATTTCTGCAGATTGTTTTGCCTACAAACAGAAAACTCTTTTGGACAATGAACGCAGGTATAATACACACACATGCAGGTGCATACATGTATATAACTCTCTTTTGTAAACCTTTGGGGAAACGTACTTTATTGTGAATAATCATAAGACAACCCTTTAATGTGTCCCGCAGATGAAGCCATGAATCTCTGCTGTAGGAGGAAACATTGAAACGCGAGGTTTAGTTTCATATATTTATCTCATATTGATTAAATTCGAACATAATACGATGCATCGGCACGGATTCTTTCTCCCAGGACAGTGAGGGATTTGCCTGCTGCATGTTACACAGCGTGGAACAAAGGGGCCTCATCTGCTCGTGGCGCACAAAGGGTTAAGGTGTGTGGTTGTTGACGATATTCGCGTACCGTCGTAAACGATACTGATTCACGAAAACAACGGTAATGTTTGAGCAGTGAGGCAGAGACAAAGGACAAAAACAGCATCTCACTGACTGCTGCTACAGCGCTGATGATGTCATTAACTACAGCGCGAGGGCTTTGTGCGCAAAGCGCAGCCAAAACTATCACAAACTTTTTTCTTCTTTTTTTTAACATTAATGAAAACTATAAACGCCAGAAAGACGAGTGATGTCGACAGAACTGTTGTCCTCGAGAAAATGGGACTAAATGTGTGTTTGAAGAGAAAGGGAGTCTGCTGCTTTCAACCTGATCACAAACTTGGTTTTTGAAGGGAGCGCGCCCCGCCCTCCTGCTCCTTATAACCAGAAAGCCTGTTTTGCAGAACGCTCAAACATAACAGGAACACAGGAGACCACATCGCTGCACATGAACCATATTCTTGAAGACTGGCTACAAAGACTTTACGGATTACGCTGGTTGTTTCGGCTTCTCACGGCGACAGAAACGACCACAAGTGGCCATGGATTTTCTCAACCACAACTACTTGAACGCGCGCAGCCCTTACGACTATACTTTTAATTTCTGGAACGACTATCTCGGGCTGACGACGTTGGTGACGAAGAACAACAAGCTCAGCATGCCCCAGAACCCCAACTCCATCACCGAGTCCCTGAAAGCGACCCTGGGCTTGGACGATTCCCCGGCGTGTCCGTGCGTAATCGCGGGCGGCGTTGGGGAGAGCGGGCACCTGGACTGCTGCTGCCCGTCCGGCAGCCCACCGCCGGCCTCCATCCTGGACCTGAAGGAGCGTTTCGCGATACTGAGCCCCTTCCAAAACCAGCTCGGTGTCCAGCTGCCGGAGCGGGAGGTGGGCTTTGGTGGGAGCTTCGCCGGGTTCGATCTGTTCGGCGTGGAGAGGAAGATGCGCAAACCTGCGTCCAGGAGCAAGCAGGAGCCGAAGATCTGCGTCTTCTGCCGAAATAACGGAGCGCCGGAGGAGGTGTACGGCTCCCACGTCCTCAAGACTCCGGACGGCAGGGTTGTGTGTCCGATTCTGAGGGCTTACACCTGTCCCCTCTGCAGTGCCAACGGGGACAATGCCCACACGATAAAATACTGTCCACTGTCAAAGGACCAGCCATCCCAGCGACCATTAAAGGGGGGGAGGGCAGTGGGGGGTAAGAGGATGAAAATATTCTGAACAGACAAGACTATAAAGTTAAATTGAATTGCACTGAACAAAAATTCCAGATGACTGTTTTAATTTAGCCTTTTATCCCAGTTTCACAAACATATTGATTTTATCTCTTTATTTCTCTAAGATCTCTTTATATTTTTATAGTTCATTTATCCACATAGAATAATTTTATGCTTTATACATTGGATTTATTTTTGTTTTCCTTTCTAGCTTGTAGTCATTTGAGCGTGTGCATATAAATACACCTATAATCAGAGTGCGAATACATTTTAAGAGAAGTATTTTGGTCATGTAGGGAAACACACTGACGTGGGCAAAAAAACAAACAAAAAAAGGAGGGATGAATGTCATATTTCTACCAAGTATTTTTGTATGGGGAGCTAAGCTCGCCACAATTTCTTTTCTTTTTTCTCGTCTTAGAAAACCAAAGTTACGTTTTTTGCCATTAAAGAAGCTCAAGAATGTGTCATGTGTGTCTGACTGGAGGGGAGGAGGGACTCTTTGATCCCAGCTGCCCCTGAAAAACTCCACAACATATTTTCCAACTTGCTTTAAGAGTTGACATCTAATCTATGAGGCAGGGGAGGGAAAAAAAGGAAAAGACAATGTGGCCTCTGTTTGGGTCTCATATTCTCTGGGGAACGTTAGAATCAGTTGTTGCAAAGCCAAACCTCTTTTCCAGTCCTGTGTGATGAGGAGGAATTTGATTTTTCTTTTACTTTACAAGCAGTCAGACATGAGAGATGCTACAGCCTACATTCTTTTATGTTTACATTCCCATGGAAAGGGTGACACACTGGATTTGTTTTCTCTGTCAGGTCTTTTGTTTTATTTTTATGAATACTTTTATTTTTGCCCTGATGTATTCACTCTGTGGGCAGGTCTTGCTCTACAATATAAAATCCCCCCCGAGTGCGGGGTGAAACAGAACAAATGAATGTCAGTAAACAAACAAACAAACTTATTATCCCGCTCTTTCTTATCCAAAAAAAAAGATGCAAAAATGTTGTGAATGTATGATTGAAAGTGTCACTTGCAGGACTGCACATGTCTGACAGTTTTGTTTACCAAAGGAATACAATTGCATTGAAGAAAGAAGAGAGATTTGCTGTATTGTACATATAGTGATGTTTATTCAGTATTTTAACATTACAAGTGACTTCAGAGGGCGCTACCTCAACAGGATTTTGTACTTACATGTAAAATGTCAACAGCAGTTTATTGATATAGTGCTGCCATTTATAATAAGGGGTTTTTTGATAGTATTTTTGATCTTTGTATAACATAATTGTATTTTCATTTTGTTGCATTTAACATGATGGAAGTGAATTTCCAAGAAGCTATAAGCATTGCTCACCACAAGGTGATTGTCTGTAAATAATGGTGACACTCATACTTTTTAAAGTTTAGTTGTTTAATGTTACATTCTTGAGAGTGTGCGACAGAGTGGATATTGAAAAAGGCCGATGAAATTTGCCACTTTTAACAGAGTTCTTTTCTTCTGGATTAAATGAATAAGAGAAAAGAAAAAAAAAGGAAAACACTGTTGAACTTTGTTATTTATATTTTGCCACAATTTCCTGTATATGCTGCTGTGCAGAATAACAACATATGAATTCACTAGAGAAATAAAAACTTATCAAATACTTGGAGCCATGTGGTGTTTTGTCTGTCGGTTTGTTCAACTGTGAATCACAAAAACGTTGTGTAAGCATCTCGAGTTTCAGTGCAGCTGGGGGATTTGGTGATTTACAGATGGACTCCTGAAATCTCACAGTGAAGTAAAAGCACATTTTACAGCAGTGGCTTTGCTGAAAACACAGTCTGTGTAAATGCTTGTGTTTCACGTCCACGTTCAGTAACGCAAAACTCTCCCTTTAACCTTTGCTTCGGGGGCAAACTCTGCTCTTGTATCTGAGAGATTTTGTCTCTGCAGGACAAACACAGTGCCACAGTTGTTCGAGCTCTGCCCACACGAGAATGTCTTGGCTCCTGCCTCACCCATTCAAACAGACCGTGTTTGCACTATGGTGGACTGAATAGCTGGCCCTCCCAGGCCTTTCCCCCGCCTGCTGCCTTCTCTGGAATGGCTGCACCAAGAATTATTCAGGGGCTCCAAAACAATCAGGAGGCTTTGCTGCTTCTTCTTGTGTTTTTGGAAGCAGTCCCGTGTGCAGCTGCACAGGCTTATAAACGTACTGCAGCAGGGCAAGAAGACAGTAAATACAGTCCAAGCGTGATGAGTTGATGAATAGCTTTCCTGTCTGTGAGTCCGTCCATCCAGAAAAACAACCTCAGACATTCATAATTGCTGCTGACGCTGCATGAGCAGAACAAAAACACATCGAGAAGACTGTACATACATTAGCCTGAAGCATCCGGCTGGTGTCATCCACACCTTGGCTGTTCTCCCCGCCTTCCTCCCTCCCCCTCTGTGTTTCCCCTCCTCCCATCTGTCCTGGTGCATCGCTCCAGCTGAGGCTGTGGCATTAAAAATGGATGACTACTAAGTGCAACAGGGATTTATCTCTGTGAGAACAGCGGTGAAAAGGCCTGGCGGGCTAACATTTCAGGCAACACAGTCAGCTAACAGGCCTTATTCCCCCTACGCCTCAGCTTCCATTAGCCACTCTGCAGACATGCTCCATATAATCTAGTTAGTTGCACCATTTATGAGATATGTATCTGTCATGATCATATAATGTGTCTTAGCTGTGGCGGCTGGTTTTTGTGCAACATGCACAACAACAACTCTCACAAAGGGCAGAGCGACGGACGGCAGAGTTGTTGTTTTTAAAGCCACAGAGATGAGAATTAGATCTTATGCAAAAGCAGTAGATGAGTGAGGGAAGTGGTTTTAATTAAAGAGCAGAGTTATCGGTCAGGTGTTGACGCTGGGTAGTTAGTTACTCGATCCCCGCCCCCAGCAGGTGATTAAGATTTAGCTAATGCTCTGCAGCAGTAGTTAGTCTTTGCCGTTAATGTGCTTTACAGGATTCATTAATTCTCGCTGCTCCTCATCGCGGTGACTACATGGAGCTCTTTGTGGTTAAATTGCCACAGTTAGTGTACAGTAAATTGGTGGTTGTCAGGCTTTATTGGCTGATGCTCCACCACAGTCCTGTCACATAGACTCACATTCTCCTCCTCTGTGCACTTAGACATGGGAAGAAGAGCTGGACAGTGCAGAGTGAAACAGCCACTTTATTGGGTACAGAGGACACCTGAGAATATGGCAGGTGTGGCACCTGGTGCTGCTGCTTCAGTGTTTGACAAAGTTACTGTTGACATTCTCCCAGTTCTTGCGTCAACAAGACATTTTTGCCCAGATAACTGCAGCTCTTTAAACCCTACATATGTATGTATGTATGTGAAATTCCCAGTACATCATCAGCTCCTGTCTACATTCAAAGTCACTTTAACCATCTTTCTTCCCCGACTCTGACGCTCAGTTTGCACTCTGTGCTTTTATACACTGTGTTGCTGCCATGTGGTTGGCGTTAGCTCGATGCCAAACAGGTGAACCTAATGAAGTAGCTGGTGAGTGTAATTATAAAGAATTGTTTGCATCTGTGCTCACTCACGGTGGCAGAGTTTGGTCCTTATTTCCTTTGATAACTCAGTTTGATGAGCTCACTGTGCTGACTGCAGTCACACTCCAGGTTGTGTGACATAATCAGCAATATAATTCCCATGTGTGTGATTATTTTCATCATTAAAAAGCGGTTGAATGTACTGTGTGTGTGTGTGTGTGTGATGACACATGGGAGTGGTGTGACACAGCTTTCCTGTGTTGTCATTCTGTGGATGTGTCTAATCTGCTGCGTTTTCTTGCAGGTATTGATTGCTGTAACTCAGTGCACCTGAGCCCAGTGAAGCCTGCTGAATACATCATACCCACACATGAATCTATAGTCTCGATTATGTTGATTTGAGTCTCATGTTTTCTTTGCATTGTGCTCCACCTCATACTTGGAAGGTTTCAATGTGATTATTAAATTTGGTTGAATTGTGTTTAATAGAAAGATCATCCACGAGTTGTCTCCCTTATTGTTGTGACCTCTGATGTTGGACACTGAATCGTCAACATCAACAGAAAACACCACATTTGTGAGATCATGTGAGATAGGAAAGATCAAATCATGGAGGGAACTCAGTAATGGAAGCCATCACAACAGATTTGTAGGTGAGATTTAGCTGCAGATGACCACATTCTCTCCTCACACTCGCTGCCACGCTTCAGGTCGATCACGTACAGTAAAGGCTCGGCACTCGAGCCTCATGGATTCTGATATGACGGGTTCTCATTCACAGAGACATGGCCACATGTCAGATACACATCCATATGTGTTTGAAAATCGGATTTCAAAATTGGAATTGAAAAAGAGAGTCACTTCTGTCCAGTAAAGCAGAATTGTGCATTCTCATTAAGTATTTATATGACAGAAAGTCAAAGGTAGATCGTTTCAGGCGGTTCCATTTGGACGGATATATTTCCTGAAAGGATGTCGTCTTTACGGGGAACTCTTTTAAAACATTCATCATTTTTGTGTCGTTTCCATCGGGATGTAGCCTCTTATCTATACTTCTTATGGTCGTGGGTGGAGCCTGTCTCCCTGGACAGGTTGCCAAGTTTATCAGATACTGACAAATTAGTTTCCAATCAACCAAAACCTTAATCCACATGTCTTTGAACAAAAGGATCTCTGAGAAAACCCATGAAAAACTCGAGGAGAACATGTTAAGATCAAACCAGGATTCAAACTGAACCTTCTCGCTGTGAGGCACCAGTGCTAACCCGCACTATGCTGCTCATACTGTCAAACAATCATTTCTTCCTTTGAAAGTTACAATAGCCGAGCCCCACTGGTGCTGTAATTGCAGGGGTTCCCTGTAGAGAGCGGCCGTCACTGCAGTAAATAACAAGATGACTTTTTAACCGTGAGGTTCCTTCACCCCGATGTTGACCTCAGGTGCTGAATTTAAGGGATTGCATCTCGCTCAGCCCCTCTGAGATGTTGCAGTAATCCCAGTACAACAGGTCATTCCGATAGCATCTCTCTTCTCCTTTGACCTCCACTAAAGTATATAGTAATATAGAGGATATAATATGATAGCGCTCTGGATAATTCATGTGTTGCTTCTACCAGATTCCACATGATGCCATAAAGCTTCCTCGCTGCATGACCCAGTGCTGTGGTGTAAGGTTGTTTTTGAATCAATACTTCTCTAATAGGGTCATACAGTGGTGCAGTTGCCTCACAGCAAGCAGGTAACTGGTTCAGACCCAGGGCGGAGTTTGCAGGTTCTGGGTTCTCTCTGGGTATTTGAGTTTTCTGCCACAGTCCAAGAACCAACAAATTGGGGGATTTGGTTAATTGGACACTCAATTGACCTTAGGTGTGAGTGTGTGGTCGGCCTTTTGCCCAATGCCAGCTGGGATTGGCTCCAAGAAAGAAACAAATAAACAAAGAAAAATAAATAAATAGGGTTAAAAAAAATCTCCTTAGACCATATACATATTAACCCATATAGACCATTACCTTTAACTGCAATAGAAATCAAACAAATACAGATTATAATGATTTATTCTTTGATTCTCCAAGCAAGTCAAGGCACATACTGACTCTGCTGTACGTCCTGCTCTAATTGGCCATTTACCCAGCGTCCTCCACTTCCATTGAACCACGTCACACCAGAGTATGTGGCTGATAATAAGCTACAGATCTGCAGGGTTCATTTATGGTTCCGCCATTTCCCAGAATACATTTGTAACAAGGATGCTCCTGTTGCCTAGCAACTCCTGGAGATAAAATTGGGCAGCAGCTGAGCGTGAAAGTCATTCCACAGAGCGAGGTAAAGAGGACACCATTCTTAGACCTCACATTAGACAGCTATTTGGTGCAAGTATGATTTTTAAATTGGACCCCCACCCCCACCCCCCAAAAAAAATGGTTTTGGACTCTTGTTTATTTTTCAACACATTACCGCCCCATGTGGTGATAAATGGTATTACAAAAACATGACTACCTGTTTGGTGACACTTCAGTGTTATTTAAAGCCAGTGGCGTAGAAAGGAATCATAATGATGAAAATGGTGTTATTGAACTCTGTCGACATGGATGTGACGACCGCTGGTGGCGCTCTGCGATTAACCGCTCTGCCCCTCTGAGGGCGGATCACAGCTTTGAGGCCGTAATTGAAATTTCACAAAGGATTTATTTGAAACCCAAACCCGTTGGTGTTTAAGTGAGGCGGACAGGTTATTAAGTTTCTTTCACAGCATGATCAGCTTATTCCTCAGTGGTGCAGATGTACTGTCGGCTGAAATAATCCTCCCAGTCACTCGTGCGTATCCTGGGGAGGATCTGTGGAGCTAAAGCAACATTAAGTGGAGTTCACATTTATTTAGCAGAATATTCGGAATATTTGAGTGTGTTTCCTGCACTTCAAACAGCCTGAATTCTGGCATCTATTTCTTCTCTTTTTGGCATCTTTTTATATCTGTGTCTATTTCTAAATGGTTTCTAAAATCAGTGATTACATTTTCTCCTGACGTCATGGTTCACCGTTGGTGCACAACAGCACATGACTCCAGCCGAACAGGAAATATTCAATTATGTATTATCTTTACTAATACCATCCCCTTCAAAAGAAGCTCTTTGTTATTGCTCATTTCCTGCACGGTCACTCCTTTTAAGCGTGTCATTCTAGCAGTTGCTGTTTGGCTTGTTCCAGTGTTGGCTACATCCCTCCATCAGCAGATGATAAGCACACCAGAGATGCTACTTTGTTTCCTTACTGCACCAATACACAATAAACAAAACAGAACAAAACAGAACACATCATTTCACAGGAGAACATTATCTGTTGATTGTTACCCTCTGGTGGGTGTTAGCACTGAGCTGTGGCTTGGCTGTGCATCAGGGGCATAACAGGGTCAGCCCAGTGCTGTGTTCAAATATCATTTATTTTAGAGCCAAATTTAATGTCTTCTGAACTGAAAAAAATCACTACTTACCATTTATTGTCTCCCATGAATCACATACAGCATGTTTTCTTAGATGCTGTAGTTTCTCATTTAACTATGTGACCATGGAAACCAGAAAAAGCACATTATTAGGTCCAACTTGCACATTTATAGTTTTTTCCCCATTAATAATTGAGCCCATTATTTCCAACAATAACTAACCAGTTATTGTTGTTGTAGCAGTAATTATTTAAAAATCATTATATTTAGATACAGTTGTCGTGTAGGGCAGAATCAAACAGTTGAGATCTTTAATGTCAAATAACAGAGAGAAAAAACCTCCTTTAACGCTGCTCAGTTGTCAATACAGATACAACTTTACATAAACCTATATGACTTTACTATGATGTGATTATATATACATATATATATATATATATATATATATACATATATAAAAAGAGTTCATCCATCCATTACACACATAGAGTTTTAATAATAGAAAGTAAAGATGAAGGAGAGCAGATGATTTAATTATAGGCCAGAGTTATTAGTCAGGTGCTGGATCCCCTCTGGCAGGTGATAAAGACTAAAATAATGCTCAGCAGCAACAACTAATCTTTGCAGTCACATGACCTTTATTGTTTATTAATGAACGCAGTACATCACGGGTGATACGTGAAATCGACCCCCGTTGAATTGTTGTTTATTATTGTTGTTTCCTTTCAGTGATTTCAGTTAAAAAATACACAAATGTCTCATTAAAACACTAAACTAGTCCGTTTACACGCGTTCACTGACCCCACAGAACGCAGGAAATATGTTACAGATTGGGCCCATCATTTCCCAAAATGCACTACGGCAGTGAGGATAGTCCTGTCGCCTAGCAACTCCTGGGGATAAAATTGGACCGCAGCCAAGCATGAAAGTCATTCCATAGAATGCATTAAAGATGATGCCAATCTTCAGCCCTCATATTACGGCCTATTTGTGATTTGTTGACACTTATCAGAGGCAGAATGTGGAGAATATATTTGAGAAAGTGGCACAGACGCTTTGTTTTAGGCTGGGTTACTTCTGTCATGTAAACAGACCTTACTGAGTACGAGGGGAGTTCAGTGTGAGTTCAATGCTTCTGCTCCATCATCCACGTCTGGACAGAGCAGTGGAAATATTGTCATTGAGAGGGAAAATAAATCAACACCAGACATTTCTACTCAGCTTAACTATCAGAAAAAGCTTCAATTGACTAATCAAACTTTATAACGTGTGTCTTATTGTTTTTTGGGGGGTATTTTAATGTAGAAATGTTCCATATTGTGTTTACAGCTCAACTTCAAGACTGATGCCTGAAGGACCCAGAGAGCAGCTCATCTAAATGGAATGCAGCTGTGGGTTTTTTTGAACACTATCAATTACTTTTGCTACAATGGACAGTTGAAATGTCTTCATCTGAGAGGATCAGTCACTTCATCAGCTTCTCTGAGCGCGATATAGACTGTGAGTGACTGAAAACAACAATCAACACTCTTCAACCCATCACAATATTACTGCCATCATAAAACGAGTGTTTAACTCGTGTTTGCAGTGACAGTTTATCTTCATTCACATCGTCTTCATTCCAGTCGTCATCAAAATCATTAAAAAAGGCCCCTGGGTTTTTTTTCTCCTATTCTTTTTGTGATTGTGTTGCTCACCGTCCAAGTGGTAAATTGATCTGTTTTCTATCTTCTCTTCTTATTTAATTATGCAGTGGATTAAAACTGCCAGGGGGCGATCTTTTCCACTTACCGGAGAACTGAAAAACACAACACGAGCGTATAAGTTTCAGGGAAAGCTAAAAGATTTATTTCTCTGTAGGTGAAAGCAACAGCAGCAGCAGCAGCCAGTCCAGTGTGTGTGTGTGTGTGTGTGTGTTTCGATCAAACTGTAAAGTGAACTGCATCCTGCTGTAACGGCTGCTTTAATTCTCTGTTAACTGCTGTCCCCGCTGGAGCCTGAGCCATGCATCACTGTCAGCTCTGCCACTGTGTTATGACTGTGTTCGGAATGATGAGGATGATACAACAATGATTCACGCGATGTTTGGGATTTAAGGAGATTTGCTGGAAAGACATTAAAGGTCTTAGTAATCTTTATGAAGGTGTTTTAGTTTCTTAGGTTTGGAAAAGAAAATACACATGAGTTCAGGCTGGAAGTGTTTTGAAGGTCAGGGTTCATTCTGATGGCACGTTTTGAATTAGTTTGAGTTATGACTAAAATACCATTTGGTTTTAGTCATATTTTAGTTAACTTAATATAATCATATTTAGGTGAAACATTACACTTGGACTTCACTCCTGACTGGTTTGTCCCCTGCTCCAACATTTTTGTCATTTTTATTTGTTGACAAATGTTTCGTTGACATCATTCAGTAGATTCCGTCATTGTTTTTGTCAACTTTACTTTTATTTACTTAACGTCTTGTTTATGTCGATGACAAAAGGTCATGGATGTGTTTAGCGATGGACATTGTCATCTTAAATAATAGTTTACTAGATTATTTACTAGAGTTCTCATCTTCTACCTCTACTGTAGTTTAGAGAGTGAGTAGGAAGAAGAGATTGAGACCCTGTACTCGATGTTTTCCTGTAAACACATGACAGGTGCTGCTAAGAAGAGGCTCATTCATCTCAGGGATCACAGCGACGGCTCAGCCCATGTGATCCATTTTTGGTCTGTGCAGCTCTAACACAGTTTATGTTGGGTTGTTTTTTCTTAGTGGGAAAATTCCAGCTCTGTACCACAGTCCCATGTGGTTGTGGTTTGGGTGAGAGAGGCACAGTCAAGCGTTTGTGACGCAAACGGGAGGAAATTGCAGAAGCTTCCTGCACAACTGTGCTTTTGAACCACTTCCAGGTGGATCCTGGTCCACTCTGTGGCCAAACAAGACTTCTGCAGGTCGGACTGGAGGAAAGAGGAAGAAGGTGCACTGGTGCCACCTTGAGGTTGGAAGTGGTACTGCTTGTGGGCGCTCAGCAATTTCATGCAACAGAATTTATTTTAGATTGAACTAATAATCAAATCAAACAATCCCACATTTTACCTTTTGTTTATTTTTTCAAGGCAAAATCTTTCCTATCTTACAATATAATGAGTAACATTTCATTCTACATGCTGTGATTAAAGTCTAAAGCATCTAATTATCTAATATATTCAATATTCTGCTGGTTTGTATTATAACATTACATCCTCACAGCCATTGTGTCATGATGACAAGCATTTAGTCAATGATGCATTCATGAACACACTGACTCTTATATATTAGCTTACAAGCATAAAACAACATCACATCACATCACACACAAGTCAATAGAAAATACCACTTTATGTGTTCTGCCTGCACTGCACTGAAAGAGACTATGTGTGTAATAAATGATGTTGAATCAATGTACGTATATTTAAGCTCTAGCACCATCTAGTGTTTGTTTTAGACCAACGACTGTGAATATTTGAGAAATCTTTCAAAAACGATACATTTTGTTTGTTGTACATTGTTATTTGGCAAATAAACTAAATTCACTTTTTTTATGCACACATTTGAGCCGGCTCACTGGGCCTCTTCTCTGAGAAGTCAGAAATTATTCAAGCATGACATTTAACCAACAAAACTATATATATGTATATTTATTTTCTGTTCAGGAATGCAAATAAATAACTATTATTTGACATCTTAGTCAAATATTTTTCCAGTTTTTTTGTATGACAGTATAAGTTTGAAAATTAAATTAAATACCAATACTGTTATTTTAAGGCAGCTGTGGCATAAACCTTACATGGTGGTGGTCTAATACATTTGTTAAACACTGTGTATATATATAAATATATATATATATATTTTTATTTATTTATGTATATATAAATAAATATATATATATATATATATATATATACATATATATTTATTTATGTATATATATAAAATATACATAACAGTATATACATACATTTTGCTGTGAAACAAAAAATAATATCATCTAATAATGATCCTGATTGGGTTTATCGTGCACCTGAGCCGGTAACTTACAGCATGAACATGTTTGAGTAACACTGCTGTGGTAAACAAGTTTGAAGTGAGTAACGTCCAGTTGTACTCTGACATAAAACTCCTCCACCAGAGATTGTTTGAAATATAACAGCTGTCTGAATTATACATGAGGAAGGAAATCAGACTTTCCTTTGTTTCTCTGCCAAATTCTGTGTGTGTGTGTGTGTGTGTGTGTGTGTCTGTGTGTGTCTGTGTGTGTCTGTACTGTATCACTGTGAGGACCAAAAACATATAAACCACAGGAAGTGAGGGTATTTTGTGAAAGTGAGGACATTTTTGGCTGGTCCTCATTTTCTGTCACACCTTAAAAGAGCTATAGATATGTTTACGTTAGGGTTAGGTTAAGGGATAAGTTAAGGGTTAGAGTTTGGCATTAAGTGGTACTGGTGTCCTCACTAAGGATGCTGTACAAGAATGTGTGTGTGTGTGTGTGTGTGTGTGTGCGTGCTTATATAGCATCCCTTTGGAAAAACACGTCTCTGACCTACTCTTGAGGTTAGTTGAGGGTCATAAAATCTTTGATAAACATCACTCTGACCTTTGACCTGTAGATAAAGCACCGAGACAACTTTAAGACTGACCAATGACATTGGGAACTTTCAACGTCCGGCTACAGAGTGCAGTGCATTCGCTGTGATGGAAAAAAGGCCAAGTTTGAGATTAAAAAACAATATTTTAGAGCTCAGTTGTTGACGTGTGAGGTGAAGTTGATGATCGACCTGTGGAGTTTAGTAGTTTTAGTGTTAGTAACACATTTGACCACCAAACAGTGAGGATCTTCTTTATAGGGTCAAAAACAACTTTGTCTCTTTGTTTCCTTTGATTGATCCACTGTAATCTGTAATGTCAGCAAGTGCCACCAGGTGTCAGCGTTGCACAGCCATCAGCTGTGAGGCAAAGTGATGATGACAAGACAATGGTGAGTAAAGGTGGTGGTGATGGTGACAGAGGAGCGAAACATCACAGTGGGACGTGGAATCACACACTGTTATCACACCACACAACAACAATCATAGTTTCATTTGGAGTGAGTTATTTTGTTATGTTTTTGTTCGAAACATAAAACATAATCTGGGAGAAAATGTGTTTCTTATGAAACGTGGAGTAATTCGAGAATGTCATTTATTTATGTGGCGACATCATTTCTTTGAGACGAGGTTGCATCATCATCATCATCATCATCATCATCAGCACTAATGAATAAAAACAAACCAGAGCCGTGCTAACCAGATATTTATACCATGCTCACATTATATCACACATCCACAAATACAAAAACAAATTGTACTAATTTTTTTTACGAGTGTAACTACTTTTTAAATATGTGTAATAAAATAAAAACACCTATCATATACACATTATCAACTCAAACCTTTATCATTGTGTATAAATGTATTTATATATAACTTTCATTCAGATATTTCAGTAATCACATAAATATTATCATTCACATACTTTCTCACATATGGGGCTGACAATGTTTGTGCTAATGCATTTATTGCTTAAATTTAAATAAAAAAATGAATAATTTCTCCCCATAATTATATTTAAAAAGGGATAAATCTGATACTTGCAGGGGGGAAATAGGAATTTCCTTTAGAATTGAATGGCTCAATCTCTAAATATTATGTGGACTTATGAATAAATGTGGATGTGTGTGCTCTTTAAGGGCTGACTCCTCAGACTAAACCATCTGTTCCCTTCTGCTTTACTCACCCTTAACTTGCCCTTAACTCGCTTTACTTAACTCGCCACGGCCACGAGGATCCGCATCATTTCCAAAGGAATTTAACCATTCACAGCCTCTCAAAACTCCACCTACCACTGAATAATAGCACTGTTTATAGCCCCACTCTCTCTTTCTCCCTTACACACACACACACACATATGCACACACACACACACACACACACACACACACACACACCTTTCACTGAATGTTAATGCAATATGGTTGCAGCCTGGCCAGGGGTGGGGATTGACTTGTTTCCAAACACTTAATTCAATTTGTCATCGCCATTCAGGGAGGCTCAAGTGGTCTAATTTGTGTTAATGAGGGGTAATAAAGTCATAGCCCCCTATATTACTGCCGGGGGTGGGGGGGGTAGGGGGGGGTGCGTGTGTTAAGGGTCTGTGCATGTGTGTAGGGATGGGAGCTGTAGGTACAGCTATTGACTTGCTTTGGTCTCAGGCGGCCGGCCTGGCTGTCCTCCTTCTTGAGTGCCGTCTATCAGGAGACCCCCCTCCCTTCCTCTCCATTGTACCCCTAATTAGATAGCCTTTGTTGGGCTAATGCTGCTGCCATCTGGTCGCTCGTCCGCGGGTGTCAGCCCCAGGGTTGAGGTGGAGGGGGACCCAGAAGGAGAAGGGTCTCTGTGGTGGGGAGGCCCATCTCCTCCTCTTATCCACCCCTTATTCAGTCCCTCTGGCCACAGGGCCATCTTCACCACAAGGACCCTTTCACACTTGAAGGAATTAGTGAAAGATTGATGTGTCGCTCCGCCTCTGTCAGTGTGAGAGGGCGTTTGTTCAGCGACACATGTGAGACTTTCTCTGCGCGTCCACAGAGCTGCAGCGCAGGTTTCAGGCAGGCAGATAAAACTGCACTGTGTGCATGTGTGTGTGTGTGTGAGAGACATGGTCACAGTGAGTGAATGTGATGGTGCTGAAGTTTTTGGACTGAGAGAGCGTTTTATTGAACTGAAGTATAGAACTCAACTCCAGATTTTCAAGAATCATAACTGGACTTTGACTAAAGGGCTCGAGGATTTGAACTTTCCCTTAAACACGAGCATTTTGAGAGTTGAAAATGACCCATTTTTAGTAGATTTTTTTCTTTTTGCAAGAGCCCATATTCATTCAAATATTATTGCTTTATTAGCACAGTTACACTCCTGCAAAACTGCGACATTGATATCGTCACATTATCTATGTCGTTTGGTGTAAAGGTGTAAATAAAGCCTTTGATTTGACATTTCTGTTCAATGTTGACTTTAAATTCTAAGTGGAGTCTGATTTTTGAACTCTATCGATGACTTGGACGCAGACTGAGTGTCAGACTCCACTAACACGTGAATAACACGAGTATAAACTGGTCTGTAGACGAGAAACAGCTAAATCACAAATGATTACGTCCTCAAATGTCTTGTGCGCAGATTTAAATGCTAAATATTCACATTTAAGAAGATGAAAAGATAAAACTTATTCATTTTATTCATCTGGAAATTCACTTGGTCGTAGTTTATTCATTGATTAATTACTGCAGCCTGAGACAAGTCTGCCTCATGCCTTGTTGGTTCAGGTCATGACCTCCTCACAGGACATCCAGATGTTTAGTCAATAATGGACGGATGGATTTCAGAGATACTTTGTTGAGTTTCGTTGGACGGACTGAAAACGTAGAATTCCAGAAAAACAGAAACAAACATTGATTATTTCCTCCTTCGACTGCTATTGATTATTCTCCTTTTGCACCGACGTGTGCGGTGCCAAGAAACCGTTGTTTGTATCCGTGTAATAAGTAAGACAGGACGACACAGCGCTGCAGAGTGTGAGTGACACGCGAGGCCTTCGTCCTGCTAAACACACGACACTGAGAAAAACTCCATTTTCTCAGCGACACCCGACGTGTCTTGTCAATCAGATGTGTTTGTTTTGTTAATAATGTTTGTGTTGGGGACCGTGCATGTGTGTGAGTGTGTGTGGGATTAGAAGGAGAGTGGGTGTTAAAATGCAGTTGTAGGTGTCGTGAGTGAGTCGAGTGGGGAGCACAACCCTTACATGACCCTGAGCAGTTGGCTGACTGTGCCTCCTTCACGCCTCTTTCATCCCACCCAGAACAACATCGTCCATCTGCCCCCCCCCCGTCCCCGTCCCTGTGCGAGACACAGGCTGCCATGTGCCCGCAGAGACAAAGAGTGAAGTTTAAAGGTGCAGAACGTTTGTGCTGTTTTAACAAACTCCAGATGTTTGGGTTTTTGGGGGGAAAACAAAATGTTTGCTTTTCCTTTTGCCAGTTTATGAAAACCTCAAATTATTGTGCATGTATTATGTGGTGCAACTTAACTAGGAAATCTGGATGTGTTTTAAGTTTTGGCATCGATGGAAAACAAGAACAGACGTCGTGGGGAAACAGCACCACCTGTGGGGAGCTGAGTGTCACTGAGCGAAGGCCTGAGGAAGAAGACGTCACAGCTGAACGGGAAAGATACACACAGAGAAAGAAAAGAGGGATTTTGAGGATTATGTTTGTGTGTGATAATATGGAAGGATACGCAGGGTTTACATTCATCTGTGGTTTGTTCTTTTAAATAAAGACCCATGAAAAATGTAATTCTGGGGGAACCAAGATGATTTATGTTCATTTATTTTATTTTCATTGCAACTACTATGGCAATAACAAGCCAGTTGTCTTAGTGTCACCATGTGAGGACAGACACGACAGGTATTTTGTCTTTTCCACACCCACAAATCCATTTGTTGTTATTTTCTTTCTTTTTTTTTTACCTATTTTTTTTTTTGAGTTTATTCTCAAAAGAAGAATAAACTTTATGCTTCTGTGTTTGTTTGAATCCCATATTCTCATAAAACTTGACAGAAACACAGTAACGAGCAGTGCAGGGCTTTTGTTTTCTTTGAAGGAATTGACTTTGATGTCAATTTTATTGATTATTTTCTTTCAATCCCAGCTTCCTCTGTTCTCGTGTGTCTCAGATCCACTGTCTGATGATGGACACATTATCTCTGAAATAAGTAAAAAACTGTGTGTTCTCTGGGTGAAGTGGTCCTTACACTGTCACAACCTCATAATCTCAGCATCCAGGATTTGGTTGCTTAGTAACAATGAGTGCAAACCCCTCTAAAGATACTACATTTATGCATATGTTATTACACTTGAATAGTGTTTTAATCAATTAAAAAAAACGTTCTACTTAAGAAGTCACAGAAATACAAACCTTATAGGTTTTGATTCTACATACCATATATTTGTAATAGCTTCCTCCTCAGTGTTAATAATCTTATTCTAACTGTATGTACGGTATTTACAGTATGAACATGCAAAGCAGCACATTCCTGGCATACTTTACGTCAGTCCAATATTTTCCTTTTTCACACCAACAAAGTGAGCGGGTGAATATTCACAAAAACACAGCGGACTTGGTCTCCGACGGCGAGCGGAGCTTTGAAACGTGTTATTTTAGCTGCAAAGGTTTTTCTTGGAGTTGCAAACTGTGCAGAACTTCAGAGCAACTTGGGCCTAAATTCCCTAATCCTGGAAGTCAAACTTCATTAAAGAGTTCCATTTATCTTCCAATGTACGGTCAAGCTTTTCTTTTCTTTGTCTCAGCCACATGTTGAGCACACCCTTCGTGTAATGGTCTTATTAAAAGGGGAGTTGGTTTCCAAGCAAACTGGCCCGTGTCTCTTATAGCAAAATGAGTCTTGAATGAAATCAGACACGATTAAGGAACATATTAGTTCTTGTCATGTTCTCCTGAGTAATACAATAAACATGATACTCAAATAATCACAACCAGAAGGGCTGCAATCATAAGAACAACTGGACTTGCTTGAAACAAGTGCAGTACTTTGGTGCAGTGTTATTATAGGTGTCTGCACAGTCCGCTCTCATTGTTCCAAAGGTGTTAAGCAAGACTTCAGTGCTGTTCAAACATTTGCGCAGCTCCCACACACAAGTCCTTTCTGTGTATAAACACGATGTCACCGGTGAACAAAACACTGCATGAAATAAGTGATTAACAAGCGCTGTGAAGAAACAGTGAATAAGCTTTTGTGTCAAAGTGGTGAAAGAAGCTGACAAACAGCAGCTCTGTATCACATAGAATTTAATACAATGTACAGTGACAATAAAGTCACATTTGGACTATTTTAGAAGATGACGTGGAGTAGATGTTGCCCATGTTGGTGCTCAAACTGATTATTTATGATCACTTAATCTACTGATCATTTATGCTGTAAAATGTGAAAAATGCATTTAAAACGTTTAAATAGTTGCTAAAGTCTACAGAAGAGTAGATTAAAGTCTGAATTCTGACTTAATCTCAGAATTCATGCTGTTTTTTGAGTTGTTTTTTACAATTCAGTCCAAAAGCCAATGTAATAAATTAGTAAGTTAGTTAATAGTAGTTAGTAGTATTAGTAATAATAAATATAGAATAGGAGAAAAGCATTTTTTTTTTAAGAAACTGCAGTCAGCAAATGTTTAATTACTGCTTTATAAACAATAGTTATTTTTGTCTTATGTCACTTATTGTGTACTGGACTTGATATTTGATTAAATATGTGCAAATGTATGTTTGTGTAAAACAAACACTTATATTTCTAATAAACTATGAACAAATCTGTTACATAATCATCGTCACTATCAATACAGAGATGTATTATATATATGATGGATGCCGTTACTTTCCCCATTTCTATCTCCATTAGGTTTGTCATGTGTTTTCTGCAGAGTATCAGCTACAGTATGGAAAATTCATCACAAGCATTTTCATCCTCGTTTCCTCCTGAGTGATGATCTATGAAAAGAGACGCACACAGGAAACAGAAGAAGAGATATTTATGGCACGATTATTAAGAATCCTATTTAAAAGTGCCTCTGACACCTATTACACCCCATGGTGGCGTGAACCACTGAGATAAACGAGCAGGGACCTCAAAAAGAGGCGTCTCCCTCGAGCAGACTCACACACACACACACACACACAAACACACTCGCATAGATACTCAATCTCCAGGCCTTTACGCTCCTGCAAAGCTCGCAGGGTTAAAATAAACGTTACTGCTGAACCATATTGTGCCCTCCCTCCTCTCTCCATATCCTTTATTCACAGGCGCGTAATTGGTAGTCAATTTGAGCTCCCCCTTTGCCTATTGTGGGCACATTTTGCTCTGACAGAGTGCGGAAGATTAATGGCTACGAGCAGCCAAGGGAGGCTCGCCTCAGCAAGCATGAGCGCCCTAAATTCATTACACCAATTTCCCCCTGTCCTGCGCTCCCCGACTCACACCCACAAGACGTGGGGGGGGGACAAGAAAAAAAACAAGAATGAAAAGGGATAAAAGCAAAATCATCAGATGGTGGTGAAAGAGAGAGAGAAAGAGGTGAAGAAACAAAGGATTAAAGAGATGGCTGCACATTAGTGGTGTTTCTGAGGTTGCACACGCGGTCTAGCACTGTGCAAAAAAAAGAGCACTTTTTTAATGGTGACAGAATGTCGTAAATATAGGTTTGTGTTGACCGCTGAAATAGTTACAGACACACACACACACACACACACACAGAAATTGTACTAAAATTGAAATATTTACTAACATAATAACCACCTCATGTAGAGCGTGTACACTTTAAACATTCACATAACAATGGATAATTTGATATATATACTATAATATTTAGGCCACTCTTCCAGCACATGATGTTGATATCGTGGCTAAACGTCAACATCGCTGCCAAATCAGTATCTCGTCAACATCAGAATGCCTGCTGGGCTGCAGCAGGCATGCAGGCGAGCAGCGCTGCGCCTGTGCCAAGTGCTTCACATGGATCCAGAACACATTTAGATCTTTGTCAGTGGCCATGGCTCCGTTGGCAACAAGGCGACGCTGGCTCAGATGAGCAGGAAACACCTTGAACTTGGGAATGATAAGGGTGACCTGTCCCCATTTACTTGGGCAGACCCATAATTGTGATGATTTATTTCTGCTGTCAAAGCCAAACGGAATGCCCCCAACCTCCCCTCAGCATTTAGTCTCTCCCAGTTTTACCCTTTTTTTCCCTCTCTCTCTGACATACCTCGCTGCCGTCTCCTCTCTCTAGGCATGTAAACGTGAGTGTCTGTGAGTATTTGTGCTTTCTGGCCTCTAACACGGCTGCGTGATTGACTATCAGATGCTCCGTGCCCCCCGGCAATGGCACCGTGCCCCAAGGACTTGCACAGACCACTGGAAGACGATCTGTCTTCTGCTGGGGCTGAGTCCATTGTCCTGCAGTGACAGGCCGCGTGGAGGGATGCCACAGGGAGGCCGGCGAGGCCCGGCTCCTACAGCTCCACAATGGACCTGTCCGTCACACGCCGCCTCCCCCCCCGGCAGTTCACTGCCACACAACAACCAAGAAAAACCACCCTTCCCTTATGTTACTCACACGTCTTGTCTGCTTCCACAAAGAAGATGGAAGTCGTGGCTTTGAACACAGACCTTCTAAAGGAAGTAGGACGATGTTGTCCTGAAAACTACAGCTGAGAACTTTTCTTAAGAGGAGCTAAAACAACAGACTCCATATAAGCAGTGGACGTAGACTTGCATCAACTGTCAATCACACGATGCCCTCTCATGCTGTATGTACTGTGCTTTATCATCTGCTTTCCAAATAAGACCATTAACACTTGAGGAATACATTAACTGATGATATAAATCAAGTGAGAAGTTGAAAGTGTAGTTGTCTGCTACTTCTGCTCTACTTCCTCGACCTTGCTATTCAAATCAGGAGACTATGAACACTTTTTACATCAGGTCAGCCTTGCATACAATACTCAGTAAGTACTAATACTGTGAAAGAGACTCATCTTACGCTGCTCGTATGTGAACGGTAAACTCCAGATGATATCCACACTACGTTCTGCAGCTAGTATCCAAACTTCACGTTAGAAAATGGCTCCACAAAGAGGCCATTGAAGAGAATACGAGTGGAAGATACTGGGTTCATTTTGAAAAGTCATTTTATAGTCAGTAAGTTGTTTTTGGTTGACTTTCAAAGATTGTTTTGTACTTTTACAGCTTTTACTAAATTAAAATATGAAATTTTATGATGTAAAGGTGCAGCCATTAGAGTTGTAACCATCGACAGTGGTAGTCGAATCCAAAAGGAAACTTTCGTTTTTTTCCCCCATTTTCCCAGGGTGAATGTTCAGGTTCTTGGCAGATTAACACGGCAACAGAGCTGTGTGATTCAGTCTGCCTTGTAATTTATGTTATGTACCTTCTCTGGCCCACGGTTCCCACTCCGCACCTGTTCAGCACCGTGTCCATGCCACGGCTGCTGGACACGGTGACAGTGGAGGTGTGTGTCCACGTCAGGGCTTCCAAAAAAGGCACAGCATTCTCTTATTTTATTCTCCCTTGGACTTGTACAAGAAAGGGAGAACTTGGGGGGGGGGGGCACTTCCAGGGCAAATAATAAATCAGTGTAGGCGAGATAGATTCATTGATAGGAGAGCAACATAAAAGGTCTCCACTGTAGTAATGTGGACAAGGTGTGCAGGTTCCTTCCTCTGCTGCTCACAACTCTCTCAAGATGGAAAGCGAGCGAGTTTGCAAGGTTCTACTTAGCAGCAACTTCTGCCATGAGCTGGAATCGGAGCACGCCGCCAAATGTTTCGCATTAACGGCTTCACCGTGGCCGGAGCGCTCAGGTTAGGAACTCGGGGGTGAGCGAGGGACGATCAGCGGCGTGAGTTGTGGGTTGTAACTGAGCGAGATATGGCATGGGCGTCGCTGGGTGCCGGGATCGGTAACAGCGAGTGTTCATAAAGATGTCACAGGGAGAAACCTCCAGAGACACAAAGTCTCCATTTCAGCCAAGGTGCTGCCAGCCAGATGTGGAGGCACGGAGCAGCAACTGGAACACAACCTGCCCGTGGTCCATGCCAAATCTGAAGCTAACAGGCAGAACCTCAGAACTCTTTTGAAGTGAATGCCAAGAGGTGTCCAGACCCTTAACGACCTGAAATTTATTACAACACCATCGTGCTCGGAGTGAGAGGTCGATGCTTGTCCGGTGAAACGTCTCTTCATTCCCTCTCTCTTTTTTTCTCCCTTCGCTCACTTTTATTCCTCCCACTCTCGTCTTTTCCTGCACCTGTTTAACACCTTGACTCCATTCATGACCTTTGTCAAGCTGCTGTTAACTGTTTCATGTTACTGTTGCCTTCGCAGCCGTACAGCTGGCTGAGCAAACAAGGCTTGCATGTGATCTCTGGGGCCCACTGGACATTTTTCTCTCTCTCTCTCCCTGAGCACTTTCCTCCTAATAAACAGTGTCAGCGTAAGATGTTCATAGTGCAGAGTATGAGCCAAACAATGCCTCAAAGCAGATAATAATATGGTAGTTAGTGTGAGAATACAGCTGTGGTGGAGTCTTTGAGTGATTTCGCTCGGGATTTATGAAGCAAAATCAGATTTTCATCTCTCTGGAAGTTTAATTTCTTTTAAAGAACCTTGTAATATTTCACTTAGGAGTGTGGGACACTTGTTAGCATATGGTGCGTGTCTAAATGGACACATGTTGTTTAGAAAGTTGATAAAATATATATATGTGGAGGCTCGTATGAGCTGGAGACGTGTCAACATGTGGGATTATCAGTCCACTCATATCTGTTATCACATTATTTCATATTTTTGAATGTTCCCTGAATGTCTCGCCTTAAAAACGTGTTAACATTAAGTGAAGGTTTGGTTTGACCTCAGAGTGACTTAGGCCAAGACCAGATGGTCTGGTAAATTACTAATAAAAATAAAAAAGCATATGAAACAAAACATATGGAATAGAAATGACAAATTCCAGGTGGGAGTCTCCTCCCCCGCCTTCCTCGAAGACGAGTGTCCGGCCCGCAACACTTAACCCAAACAACACGTGAGCTAATTTGTACCCGTAAAACGTGGAATTACTGTTGCTCATTTGAACCCCCCGTCGCTCTGCTGCTGCCAAATAAGCCTTTGAGGCTTTGTACGGCCCTGCGCTCAACAAACTGAGTGATGTCGAAAGAGAAAGAAAAAAAAGAAAGAAAGAAAGAAGAAATCAAAGAAAATATCGGGCAAGATTTACAACTCCGCCGAAATGTTTCCAAAGCTGCTCCAAGCAGAAGTAGCAGCAGTAAGTGTTTTAAAGCAGAGGTCTGACAGGGTGGCAGGGGCGAGCCTGTGGTGGGGGCACCTGAAAATGGCTTTACGACCCTTGTTATCAGGTCTAAATAGATAAATAAAAATTCCCACTTAAATGGAGGCTAACCTTTTATTCTACAGCTGTTATCGATAACTGTGAAGCCATATGGCTCGCCCGGGGTTTTTTATATTTGAAAAAAGAAAAGGAAAAAAAAAGTCATGATGCTTCAATTTGTACAGATATGCAGGTTGATGTTCTGCAGGTGCAGCGGTTTGATGTTTGAAGAGCATAAACCTGTGGTGTGAACCGCACGGAAAACTCCACAGCCCCCTGTGGTAACAGCACATTATTTGTAGTCTCCGTTATTCATCTGGCAGCGTTGTCATATCATTTTTCTAACTTTTGTTCTTCCTTGATTCCAGCCTGCTTTGTATTGTTAACAGTAACAGGAAGGGCAGAGGAGAGCGAGGGGACACGGAGAAGAACTTCAGCCACGGAACTCAGGTGAGTCTGAAAATGTGTTCTCACTGTGACCTGTTGTAACCCCGAAGCTTTTAATGAGCAGCAGTGTTTTTGGACAGGCTGAACTTTTCAAAGTTGTCAGCCATTTAGCCGAGCGGAAGAAAGAAGTGTTTATTGTATCAAAGGAAATGTAAAATAAACGGAGAGAGAAACTTTGCCAAAGTTCTGTCACGCAGCATCAGGAAAGCTAGTTTAATAACAAACATGGAAATTAATGGAATGTGTTTGAATGATAATGCGCTGATTTAACCACGTGTGTGTGTGTGTGTGAATGTACTGAACTCGGAACGCTCACTTTCTGAGACACAAAAGAATGGAAAACAGATGGATCCTCATCTTTTCCTTGTTGATTAATTTGAAGAGCACAATTTATGATGTATTAAAAATAAACACAGACCTAATTGTGTTATTTATTGCATTAGTATGATCATTAAGTTTCATTGTAAAATAATAATTAATAACAGTGAATTGAAAAGGTTTAAATATTTATTTGACAAAAATAAATAAATAAATAAAACTCTGCGTCTATGCATGCGTGCGTGTGTGTGTGTGTGTGTGTGTAACATGGAGGGGATTTCCCGTCTTAGGAAACTATAAATGACATCATGTAGTTGTGGACGGACTGTGGAATGACTCCAGACAAGATTTCTACTATATGGCGGTTGGGTGGGGGGGGGGGGAGTGGGGGGGCTGAGCCATGCTTCCCACCCCTGCCTCCCACGCCCCGTGCCGGGCACCGCGGGGGGTTCCTGGATGGCACTGTCGCCCATATGGCCAATCACTCAAGCAAAGGCCGAGGTGTTTTTCAAAGGGACCTGGCAGCAACTTGACGCGGGGACTTGTCTCCACAGGGGTCAGCGGCCGTCTGGGCAGGAGAGGCCAATCTCCTGCTGGCCTTTGAGAGACAGACACATCGACCCCCACCACCTACCCCCCCCCCACACACCCCATCACACTCCCTCACATGCACGCACACCACCGTCAACCCTTTCCATGTATAGCACACGGGGCACCCACGGCCTGCTAATGGGCCAGCAGGGACCATGACCTTGAGAGCTGGACAAACAACAGAGGTGGGAGTTTGACACCAGGCAAAGGCAAAGGTGACTAACTAGCCTCTTATTTACGACTTCAATTTTACTCTTTGATATTTTCTGTTTGTGCGTGGCACGTGTGGCATTTTAACATGAACAAACACTGCATTAATGTGTAGATATATTTTCTTCTAACTTATATATAAATAAAACACAAACTGTAATGTTTGTTTCAGTCAAACGAGTTCACACTAGGCTCATTCATTCTATCAGCGTTTGTGTTGCCCAGCAACATTCTTGTACTGCACACAGGAAGTGATTTGTTTCATATCAAGACAGACGGAGGCGACAGCAACGTGGTGCTAGTAAAGCAAAATGGCTGCAATAAATATTTAAAGTATGAGTGAAAACACTTCTGGCGAGGACTGTATACACACAAACGCTCCCTCAAGTCAGGTCTGATAGTTTTGCTTCACAGAGCCTGTTTTTTTACAGACAAAGACCGAGGCAAACAAACAATGTTATTGCTTCACAAAAAACAATATAATATAATAATAACATCAACGAGAACACAACTCACCAAAAGTTACACACAAGTGTTTCTGTTTTTGTGGATAAACTGTTTTTCCTGCGACACGCTGCCAAAAAGCATGACTGAGGGGATCATTTGTTTGTGTTTTCAATGCAGAGGATTGAATGACTCTGCACAGGTGTGTGTAATAAAGTGGTAACTGCAGCCGCATGTGCTTCACTGTACGTTAATACGTACAAAACTGAGGGCCGTGGTATTCTGTTGATCTCTGTCTCGCTATGGTCAGTCTGCTGACACTGAGGAGTGTGTCACATACCGTAATGATAACTGAAACGAGTATGCGGTCGGCTCGGCCGAGCGCTGCCAAGTGCTTTTTGCGGAACAGAGCCAGGAGATTTTTAAACGAGCTGCAAGGTCAGAGATCAGGCCAAGGTTTGAACAGTCAGTGCGTTTCCATGCACAGTTAAGTCAAGCTATGGTGGCAGTGGTGAAGTGTGTCCGCCTCTGCTTCGCTAGGGGGCGAAACACCCCGTATCAAGTGGCTTGTTATTAGCATTCTGGGTCTTTTTACCGTCCAGGAAGTCTAAAATATACATTTCTTTAAGTTTAAATTGTACCAGCCTGAATTTTTGTCACTATTATTTCTGGGTTTGATCTGCGTCACATGTGCCGAGTGCCCAGGTTCAACACTTCATCAGTAGCAACTGGACTGAACAACTTTGACAAATGTGATTTCGTACAATTTAAGTCTAATTCACACAGATACGTATATTTTTGAGGTTTTAGTTTAACTAACAGAACTTTCTCCTGACATCGACACTTTGGAATATAACATGTGTCTGAAAGAAGAACAAATGTGATGTCATGTTAATTAAGAGTTAAATGAGGAATATGCTGCGAGTACATTAATATCTCAAGTATTGCTTAGGTTTGGAAAGGTCAAGGGAGGAACACCATGGAGAATGTCATGGGAGCGACTGTAGATTCAATTTCTCCGTCTCAAGGCAGCGTTTATGAGGCTGTGACATTATCCACAACGACAAAGTCTCACATCTGCACAGATTTTCAGCTGTTACAATCATTCACACGAGCTGCAGAGACGTGAGCGGGCGCGTCGGCCTTGAGTCATCAGTGAACCGCAGCGTGATGCCCAAACCCGACATGTCCGACGACATCACGACAGTTAGATATGAATTCACGTTGGAAATCGACCTGGACGACGTGTTTGCTTTGAAAGAACGCGTGAGAAATAAGTGAAAGGCTCTCGCAGTTAAAGTGTCAGGGAAAATTAACGAGCAGTATTTGTGAATCTCAAGCTTCTCTCACTCATGAGATGGGATGGATTGATGGATCGGGATTTTTTTTTTCCCCCTCCCTCCTCGGAGAATTAACTCTTTTGACAGAATCTAACAGTTTCCCAAGGCAGAAAACATAAAGCCAGCGTTTTACAAGGATAACATGGTTCATGGCAAATATGTCCTTTCCACAGATGTCTGGCCTTATAACACACATGGAATAAAAACCTGCTCAGATTTGAATGAATGCCAAGTCTGACATGGCTCATGTTTTGTTTCCCACTTTAATTTTGTTACATGCATGGAGTGAGTATTTTTAGCACAACATAAAGGTTTTTCAACGGCACACAGTAATAACTGTAAAAATGGTTTTATGGTTATTTAGAAAACTTTCTGACTTAAACGTGACTCCTCTGTCGGTCTCACTCGCTCACTGCTCTTTTTTCACAGTTTTCAGGGAAGAATTAAGCCAACGCAAAGATACTGTCGAGATTATGTTATTACTATGCTATGGAAGTGTATCGCTGCCATGCCAGAACAATTTAAATCACATGATCACATCATCATATTTATGATAGGATATATTTATGGAGCATCCGTTGAAATATTTTCCTCTTGCAACGTCAATACTTTTACAACACTATCTGTTGCCACTTCAAAATGAACAGTCTTATCTGTACAAGTTGTAAACTAAATAATATCAAAAAATAACATAGAAATAGAGTATATAGCATATATAAGTGAAGAGAAACTTGCTTTCCCTGTGCTAGTTTCACCTCATAACGGAGGGCGAAACTCTAGATGAAAGCTTTCCCGTCATGAGGGTTGAGTAAGCGCTGATATCCACGACTGTCCCTGCTGCAGTGAAAGTTTGTTGATTTGCATTCAACAGAAAACCTCTGCGTGGTAAGCTCAATGTTCAGCTGCTTCTTTGTACAATAATCTTCATGAATGTGGACGTGAGTGACGTGAGTTTCCTCTGGAAGGTGTTAAGGCAAAAGGAGAATTTCCCAGTCTTGTTATTTGTTATTGTACATTTTACATGATCTGACAAACAGGAGTAGCAGATGCAGAGCGTCGCCACTGCTCTACATGGCCGTGGACTCTGTTGTCAGCATTCTCTGTCCGCTCCCCTCGTTCAGCTGCCCAGTCGCTCAGCGCGCCCTCCTTTCGGGGCGATCATGAATCATGGAAATTGATTGTGCTGTCACATCTCAAATCCCTGTGCCCAGGGCTTGACCGCAGAGTGTGTGACTGCAAGTCGGTCAAGGCTGCTTAAGGGCCGCCTCAGAGAAGGGGCCGGTCAGCTGGACCCTGCAGGGTCACGCAGCTTCCCACCGTAACCAATGGAAGGAGATCACTCACGTCGGCAGGGAGGAATGAAGATGTCCTGTTTAAAATACCAACGCAGCCGTCGCTGCCCGTCTCCACTCATGATTGTCTTCCACCCTTCCAGCTCCTCGTCATCACTCTCCCTGTGTCATCCGTCTTTATCAGCGTGCTACGCTAAAGACTTCGTCTCTGACTTCAAACCGGTTCCACGCCAACTTCCTTTTGAATTCCCAAAGAGGTCTTGAGTAACTTCACGAGGTGCTAGAGGAGTTCTTGGGGTTTTGAATATCTTTGTCTCATCACATACACGAGAAGGATTCAGGGAAAGAAAATGAGGCCACTCATCCTGTCCAGAAAAACAAATGAAGCCTGAACTATAAATGGCTCTTCCTGGAACCTAACCATGCAGAATCAGGTGCCGTTATGAAAATAATTTGAAGCAGGCAACATTTCAGGAGAAGCACATGTTTTCCCACAACAAAAACCTGCACATAAAAGTTTATGGTGTAGAAAATAAAGCAAAAGCTGCTTCATAAAAAGGGGATTTTCACAATCACAGGTTTAACGCATTGATCTGGACCAAACTTCTCTGTCCTTTTGAGAATAATTCTTTCATTCATACAGAAAACTGTTTGTCGCCATGACTTCCCTGCGTCTTTCTTCTTGCACACCTTTACCTTTAACCCTGACTTTCCAACAGACGCCCCTTAATGATTTCTACAGATTGTTGTTCTTTTTTATTGTGAAGATAAATCTGCTGTAACAAGCTGAAAACACCCATAAATCTGGGCCCGAGCTCGGGTTGCAATGAGACTTTTTAAGGGTCAGCGTTGCTATGACGATACATCAATCCTTCCAGGGGCTCAGGCGTGCGCCATAAAAGAGGTGAGTGTCTGTGGCCCTGCTCATACCTGACATTAACATGCGTCATGGGTGAGGTGATCACAAGTGGACAGCTCTGAGTGCGTCACGTCACACCTGGTGTTAGAATGTGTCTCGGGTGACGACTCGTGATCGGGTCACAATAAATACGCAGCTGGATCGTTTCTGTTTGCAAAGACCAACTGTGTTGTTGTTGTTTTTAGCCGGTTACAGACACGTCTGTGGGCAGTGTCTTATAAAGTGTGTTAGTACGTGTTTTTCTGCACATTTAGGATCATTTCCTGTGTAATCTTTGACTTTATCAGGAGCATTAGCCTTAGTGGGGAGCAGAGAACCTGCTATAAGCTGAACATCAGACATATGTGCTGTACACCTGGGCTTATAATTACTTATTATACTTATTTATATTTTATTATATTATAATTATATAATTAATTGTTAATTATATAGTATAGTATCATCGCCTTAGGGTTTGTACACTTCTCAGCACCAGAAACTGTTCATAAAAAGTGGACATATTTTTTCCCAGTTTCCTGTGTAAATGAATCAGGAAGTTAGAATATACTGAATAAACACCAGGGCGGCGACTACGCTGGTTGGTAAAATATAACTCCACACTTTTTGCCTTCAAAGAGCCAAAAAGTTCAGATTCTAATGGGTTGACAATATTAACACTGATCATCACATGATTTCTTTTATCTCAAGGTTAAAATCTTAATTCATTAAACAGAGCAACACGAGGAAGGCCTCTCTCACACAAACAGCAGACACACCTGCACAGACTCTAAAAATCAATCCTTAAAACGCTGGAGAGACTTTTACTGACGACATGGAACAATCTGGCAGTGACTGCATGGTGGAGAGGAGTATATATATTAGACTGATTAGTGATCAGGTGCAGCTGCTGTGAACAGGTGAGTGGAGTCGAGCTGATGAGGAGGGAGTGGCTGGTGAGGAGGGAGTGGCTGGTAGGTGATGAGAAGGAGGGGCTGGTGAGCTGGGGTGAAATGAGATGACAGAGAGAAGATCATGATAATTGCTAATTCTTTACTTCATTTTGGTTTATTCAGAAAAAGAAAAACAATTACTGGTTACCCCTTTGCCTCACTGTAATTACACAACGGTTTTATCGTGTAAATAGTCAAAAGCACTTAGTTACAGGACATTTTCTGTCCCTTTTATGGTTAAAATAAGCAAAAAAGTCCAGAAGGACATTTTGAGGGTTACTAAGCAACCAGCTGCAATATAAGAGACGAATGCCAAGACATACATACCCAGTAACAGGTCACATAATGTTCATTTTTAGGTGTGTTTATATGATGGAGTATAGAGTCAAATACTGAGCCTGAACAATAATGTGGATAGAAATATTTTTCATTGAAAAATGTCACTGGAGAACTTGATTAGTGTGAACGTGGCCTCGGTAAAGCGTCAGGATAATAGTGGGAACAAACACAGACACCTCATTGAACCGCGTCCAGATTAGAGCACAATCATTATAGTTTGAGTCATTTGCTTTGGTTTTAAATAAAGATTTTTTGCATCACGGACAAAAGACAGAGCGAAGCGCGTCGGCAGATCAAAGACAAACACTCAGTCATCGTCTGCTCTGCTGCTTCCAGCCGCAGCATCCATTCCATGGGGTGCACGCCCAATAAGGTGTCCCAGCAAAGAGCCAGAGCCCGCGCTGAAAGACACATCTCACGCTCAAACTTCACTCGGTCCCGAGCAAAGCACTCTGCTGTTCATTTATCTTCCCGGGGACAGTTAGCTCTGCACCATATTAATGAATGCCAGTTGTTTCTGTGGTTCACAATCAGGAACTTCATATTTGGCCTGAGATCAATCAAAGTGAAATTCTCCTCCTCCTCCAATCTTTCTTTCTTTTTTTCTACTATTAGAATAAAGTGTGCAGCAGGTTTGTAGCTTTGTTCATGTATAAAATGTCGAAGACTCTGAAACTCTGAAAGCGTCATTATCATCAGTTATTATACTTTACTGTATGTATTCAGCAAACACTGCACTTATGTTCTGGCTGAGGAACGACTGTTTTCTTCTCAGTGAAGACACTCACAGACACGTTTCACTGCCCTCATGATTCAGATGAATGGCTCGTTGTCAGGCTTTGGCAGAGCTGGTTGATGAGCTGACCATTTCAATCAGGTGTGTTGGGAGCAGGGAAACATCTGAAACATGCAGGGCAGTGAGTCGCCACGACCAGGATTAAGAAACACTGGCCTTGCCCCTAATGCTAGCCTTATCATAACAACTAAATACCAAACCCTAACTCTAAACTAACCCCTAAAACCAAGTATTAACCCTCAAAATGCCCTGGATTCAAAACCCAACTTTGTCCTTCGCCCATTACTACTACTACTACACACACACACACAGATGAAACTGAGACTGATTATAACTGTACTTGGCGAGCTCACTACAAAAACAGGTTATTGTTGTGTCTTACGCCAGGTTGTTGTTGAATACTAATGTTTTGGGATGTAGGCTCTCCGTCCCGAGCCCCTCCCACCAGATAAGCATGGACAGATTTGCACGCTTGATACCGCACAGCTGACCCGAGGCTATCTCTCCATCTCTGGATCGCTCCAACCTAATCAGCTTTGTACCAAAGAGGAAAAATACACCAGAACACAAGAGCCAGTGCCGATGATGATTTGGGAAAAGGCTTTAAAACTTGTAAAACGCCACATCACTGGTTCTTAGTCCATCCGTCCCTCAGGTTGATCTGTTTGAGGACCTTAACGTCCCACCAAATAAACTTCTGACATGCTTCACTTCCTGGTTTATAAGCTCTAATTCTTAGTAAATAAATATATATATATGTATATAATTAGCTGTAATAGCAAATAACAATTACCATATCTCTTAAAAACTGTATTATACTGCAGTTACAAAGCTAATGTTCTTTTTCTTTGAATGAAAATAAATAAAAAAGAAGTGTTGACCTGTGTTTTGAGGCCTAACACAGATTTGTGAAAACTCCAGATGTGTTTGGTGCTGGTCAGTCTCAAATGTTCCTTAAATGAACACAGTGGCCAAATTCATACCTATTTTGGAATCTGCACCAACAAATCGGGTTAGCCTTCAAAATGAGTGGTCTGGTGGTTTGTGTGGACAACGTGGCCACAGATCCGAGTCCAGTTTCCAGGCTGAATGATTGTTTGCCCGTGCTCACAGCTATCGTATATTTAAAGAAATGTGTTTGGTCAGCCTTATATTGAACCCCTTGTCTTATATGCAAAGCCATGCAGGATAAATGATTTTCCATCTTCTCTTGTCAGTAAACCTCAGCTCATGTGTTCTTTTGTACTTTTTGATGCATTGCTCTCACTGATTAGAGGCCATTGGGTTCAGGCCAAAGACATTTTCTGTCCATGGACACCACAACCAAAAACCCTCATTATAAATGTCAATGTTTCAGATCCTAAGCAGCGAGCCACAACATCAGAATACTGTTGCTTTACAACTGCTTTGACCCAGTGATGGGGTGAGATGCCGTGAGACAACAAACCCTCACAGTGCAGCTTCAGTCGCAGTAAACACGCAGCTCGCAGAACCTCCATCAGCGACACCGCGCTTCACGACAGCTGAGCGATATACGCATTTCCGAGCATCGGGGGGTTAAAAGGAAATAGATAATAAATTCTAAATAGTTGTGGTTGTGTGCCTTCCTACCAGAGCATCTGTTTGGGATCTGTTTTTATTTTCACTCATTAGATCCTTCCTCACTTTAAAGTTCAGAATAATCTTCTCTTAGAAGCTAATCATTGCTCCAGAACGTGACAGGATATAGTGAGTCTGAAGATGGCTGCCAGAGCTAGTTATCGCCCCAATCAAGCTTTCATCAGTTACTTAGTTGGTCCTCACGACGCAGATCAAACGGCGCAGCAATCCTCTGGTGACATGTCACTGTGGACCGTTCGATCTGTGACACAAACAAGAGACCGGAGAGGGAATAAAAGAAAGCAGTGGATGCAGCAGATTAATAGAAACCATTCAAAAATGCAGTCATAAATTGTAATCATATGTGAAATGTCTTCGTCATCATGTGTTACTAAGAAGAAACATCCACACACAAGCCGACGGAAAGCTAAAAATATGCATTATTAGAATTTCTGTGCAGATGCAACAGTACTCCATGAATCTAAACCACAGAGGTTTGATGATAATCAGAGGAACGAGATAACATATCTGGACTAAAAGACTTTATATCTGGACTAAAAAACATTATATCTGGACTAAAAAACATTATATCTGGACTAAAAAACATTATATCTGGACTAAAAACTTTATATCTGGACTAAAAAACATTATATCTGGACTAAAAACATTATATCTGGACTAAAAACATTATATCTGGACTAAAAAACATTATATCTGGACTAAAAACATTATATCTGGACTAAAAAACATTATATCTGGACTAAAAACATTATATCTGGACTAAAAAACATTATATCTGGACTAAAAACATTATATCTGGACTAAAAAACATTATATCTGGACTAAAAAACATTATATTTGGACTAAAAAACATTATATCTGGGCTAAAAACTTTATATCTGGACTAAAAAACTTTATATCTGGACTAAAAAACATTATATCTGGACTAAAAACTTTATATCTGGACTAAAAAACATTATATCTGGACTAAAAACTTTATATCTGCACTAAAAAACATTATATCTGGACTTAAAAACCTTTAAGGACATGAATGTTTCTTTCCTGATTCTCTGCAACTCTCCCAGGTTTTGATCCGTCTACCAAAGCTCATCAAACACCACACAGGCTGAAAAAGAGTAATAACAGCCTGTAATTTCTTCAATCTGCCTCCAATCTTCACTAATGAAATTGTCATCTGACAATGTGCTGTTTGAATAGCGTGTAGGGAAGAGACAATTTGAAATTGCCTGCATCGAAAACACTTTCCCCCCGGAGGACGATCCATCACGTAATCTTGTTATTGGCCTGGAAGATGTGAAACACATTTAGCTATATTGTCATTTTCCATCAAAAATAAAGAGTCTCTGCAACAACGCAAATATCCGGTGGAGGCGTCACACGCGAGGTAAATGAGCATAAACATGGTGCTGCTTTGTTGTTTAATAAAAGAGGGATTAAAAACAAATTTAGATCACAATCCCACGTGGGAGTGTGTGTGTGCTGTTGATCTCATTACCATGATTGCTCATAAACAAGCATCAAAGTGAGCCTTTCTTTCCCCTCGTCATTAATTATCAAGCATGAAAATCATCTTTTGCTCAGGATGTTTCCAGGAAATCACACGTACTAAATTAACATGTGATACTGGAGTGCAATACAACATCAAGGATTCATTCAGTCTGGACCTTTTGTGACATTCATTGTACTTTTTGTTGCTTTACATGAACAGTTTTATAGTTCTTTGTTGTTGTTCCTCCTGTTTGTCTTGTTTTCCCTCCACTGTGATTGTTTGCCCCGCCCTCATGTGATTCACCTGTGTTCACTTACCCCCGCCTCTGTAGTGTCTCTGCAGGTTTATCCTGTTCTGGTGATCATTCAGCTTCACAGAATGTTCAGTGCACACACAAACACGGCTGATAATTAGTTTCAGTTTTGACTGTTTCTTTTTTAAAAACAAGCTGTAAAACTAGTCTTTATTAGTGAAGCATGTCTGCTTCCATTTCAGGCCCATCCTGTTCTGGAAGTTGAGAATTTATGCACCGTGGGGAGCACGATAGTGAACAGACGACTCACATGTGTCTCTGCACGGCTGCTTTTAAAGGCATTCTGAAGTGATTTGGGGGGGATATCGTAAAGCAAATGATAAATTTGTACCCCTGTCAAGTGCGGCTGTGTGCAGACGATCTGCTCCCGGAGTCATGTAGGAATGCCATATATCCCGACTGATTGCTGCTCCTCGCTAGATGATGGCATAGTACATTATATCATTAAAGGTAGCGGAGGAAATAACTTAGGCTTTGTTCCTGCTATTGTTCTGACATGGAACAGCCCGTTTGATGTAATAAAGATCTATGCTGAGAGACAGACACTGAACATGTGTCTCCCCCACCAAAAACAAATTCATATTCAGGCTCTGCCTTTTTCTCTTTGTTTGCCTCTAAAGTCTGAACATCTTGAACATGGTTTCTGGCAAATGCAGACACCATATCTGCCACTGTGCTTCATCCCGCTGCAGCGTTTCTTTTTTTGTCTCATTTCCTCCTTTGATTGTACGTCTGCTGCACATTAAATGTTGTTTTGCAATTGGAAAGGAGACGTTTCATGAGCAGAAAATCGTACGCGTCTGCCTTCACCTCAAAACTGCTCCGTCCGACAAAGAACACAGTTCTTTCACCTCGGAATCTTCATGACATGGAACAAACAGCTCACCTTTCTGCACAGTTGTTCCACATGTATCGTATGTAGTTCCATTTGCTTGTTAAAGATGCAGCGTGTTTTATTATACTTTTGTCAATATTGTTCGTCAGCCAACCACATCCAGGTGAATGAGAGAAACACAATTGTTTTTTTTTCACTTGAATGTTGTACGACAACATGTGTAATTGAAGATGGGAAATTAGGGATTTTATGTATTATCATTTCAGGCTGTAAAACAAAAAATGACTATTTCAAAAGGGTATGATGACTTTCTAAAGGCACTGAATCAATCGAAACCAAACCAATGTGGCTTGTCCATAAAATGTCAAATCCTTCGGACGCTATGAATGAATTAACTATTTGAACAGGCCGCTTTAGAGGAGTAAACGATATACCACCCTGGATCCCTTTGTATTTGGAGGAGATTAGCAGGATTTGAAGCATGATATTCAGATTAGATGGCGTGAGAAATGCAGCTCGGAGGTTCAAGGGAGTGAAGGGCCCCGATGCTGCTGCCGCCGCCCTGGCTGCCTCGGGGGGTGGCTGCTAATCCCCCTGCAGGCAGAGGCAATAAAACTCCAATTTCTACTGTACCTGCCAGCTGAGCGTCTTAGTCTGCTCAAAACACAGGGAGCATGAAATTCCCGAGGAGCCGTATCCAAGCGTCAGCCCCCTTCATTATGACATCAGAACCCTCTGAAGTCAACAAGCATGAAGGCAGACTGGAGCACTGGGTGGGTTCACAGCGTTATTGAAGCCTGTGTGTGAGGGGGGTGTAAGGGTTACATCTATCATCGTGCATATGTGCTCCCACCTAAAAGGCCTGCCTGCCCCTCCCTGCCCCCAGCGAGTCCTCCGACTGTTACAATACCCAGACAGTAATCCAGGTTTTGGTGGTATCATAAACACAGCACGAAGATGGGTATCAAACACTTGGGCCCCGTGATGAAGATCTGTGGAGAAGCCCAGGATCCTGGTCTGAATGTAAACAGAGTGATAAGCGCAGGTCGTTGTAGCCGTGATCCAATTGTGGTCTTAATAAACGCGTCTTAAATCCACACAGTAAAACAGACTGGTAAGTCATTAGAGAAGTACCTCAACACTGACATGAACATTACTGTATAACAATGTTTTCTTTAAATGCTCTGTTTTGCCTTTCACTCATTCATTCATTCATCTATCATACCTCTCACACGCTGCCGCCACAGCCGCTACAAGCAATTTGGGGTTCAATGTCTTGCCCAGAGACACATTGGCATGTAGACTAGAGGAGCCAGGGATCAAACCCCTGACCTTAAGGTTGGAAGGCAACCTGCTCTACCACTGCACCACAATCACAATCTGTGTAAGATTATTTTTTTGACAGATGGAAAGAGGGCGGTACAAACATCAAGCATACAAGGATACAATATCTGGTGAATTTGCTGCTGTTGTTTTTATGATTCTGCCTCTGGTCTTCATGAACTGAAGCAACGTAACATTATTTGGATGCTGCGTTCATTTGAAAACCAGCTCTGTCAAGCAAAACTATCAGACCTGACTGAGGGAGCACTTGTGTGTATACAGCCTCTATAAGCATTTATCCTGTCAAACTGCAGAAGTTTCACTTTCTCCACCTTTTGTGGAAACGTCTTCGTGTTTTTAGTCATAATCTCCTTTACTAGCTCAGTCTGCCTGTCAGTGACTATCGTAAGAATGTCACCGGGCGACACGGGCTCTAAACGCTTCTGTAAGGAAGATGATTGCACATCTTTGAGTCTGTTTCTGGCAGAGACTTCTTTGTGTTAAAGGGAAGGTTTTTTCCTCCAGTGTTTTTGTGTATTGTGACGCTTCTGTATGTATCACGTACCTCTTCCATGTGTCTGGCGTGGTCTTCTGCTGCCAAGCTACTTCAAAGTTTGACGTGTGATTATCTCCTTCATACCTTGGTAATAACAAGTGGCTTTTATGAGTTGACTAACAGTTTCAAATCATTCAAGTCAAGTTTCTGAAGTATTCAGACCAGCTCGTCCGGCACCAACAACCATGCCAAGTTCACTTTTCACGTTCAGATCAGATATTTGCAAACACAAGGAGTTCAACAACAAATGTACTTAAAGACTGGCCTGTAAATAAAAGATCCTTTACCTATCTGTCTCAGGATAATAGATAAAATAATACATACTGTGGTGTTTGACTATAGTACATGTCATCAGGTCTCTGATGCATTCAAGTTCCACTTAATGGTCATTATTATTATTATTCATTTCTCTGTGTCTAACTCATGAATGTGTGACTTGAAGATCGAAACACACTCACGCTCAGAGATTCATCGAAGGTGTTGACAGAGGCCGAGTCCATGCGTGGCAGCCATTACAGTCCAGCTCATCGAGATGGAACGGTGGAAATGAACTGATGTGTTTTTCTAAGTGACCATTAGTGAATGTAATTAATCATGTGAGCAAAAGATGTTTCACAGAGAGAGTCATCCTCTGTAAACTGTTGAGTTTTCTGCTGTGGATTCATCGACATCAGGATTGTTGCCTGCTTACTTTACTACATTAACACAAATGATATCTTAAAACACTTAACTAAATGAACTCTAACATGTTTATAATTTACATGAACATTGGATGTGTAATAAACTTTTTATGAAGACATTTTTTAGACAAAAATGAAACGTTTTTAAAGGAATGTGTTATAACATGACAAATATGATAATTTATTAGAGCACTCATCAAAGCTGAGCGATTCATTTCTTCTGTGGGCTGGACTGAGTGGACACACATGTTAATAATCCAAACTGTTTCCACAATTGTTTAAAAGGAAATATTGGAGACATTTAAAACCAAGATCGAGTCTGGAGTGGAATGTGCTTTAATTGCCGTCTTTGGCAAAGGAAGCAGACTCGAGTATTTGATCTTGCCCAGTGTTGGCACCGTTCTCAGGGAACACGCCTCCATTTTAAACACGGCCAGTCAGTCCTTTCCTGCCAAATCAATGAAAGACAATAATAGTTGATGATAACAATGACTGAGCACGCTCAGACTGCGAGGTCCAATCCGGCCAAATTCTCATCATTTCTGTGGCTTCCAGAACAACATGTAGCCCACATTAAGAAGCACAACGAAATTCCTCGTGATGGATGAGTTTAGGAGGCCTCTGGACAGGGACGACCATCCAATGCTGGGATGTGATCCCACATCTCTGCATCATGGCTTCAGCTGCCTTGTCAGTCACCTGAGCCCGCTCCACCTTTTTAATCGAACCGCCAGTAATGAGTCGGTCAAACATGACCTGACAAATTGGTTTGGATTCCCATCTGATGAGCCCTTCTGTGAAAACAGTCCCTCCGCACACGGGGCCAAACGTTGTCACGGAAAGAAATGAAATGAAGAAATGCAATAAACAGAGATGCAATAAAGCCTCCGACAGGCCTTTGATCAATAGTGAACGTAGAGAAGAAGTGAATGTGAACTGTCTGATTTAAAGGGACGGATGATCCTTCAAAGAAAATAAACAGTTCTGTACGAATGGACTGAACTTTACGAGAGCATGCGACGCTAATGAAGTGTAGCTGCCATAATCGCTTCAAACTATTATTCATCCACATGCATCTGTAATTGCACCCTCGATCTCTTACACATGTGATTTATTGTTCACGCAATATTAAGATGCTTTTTGGACAGATTATCGCTCTTCATTTGTTTGGATTGCTATGGACTGAAGTTATAAATGTGTTATTTAAGAGCTAATCCTACTATGATAACTGGTCTCTCTACTCCTGTATTTTCTTTCTTGAACTTATAGCACTTGTTATTTATTTCATTGCACCGTCAATCTGATGAATGTGACAAAATACGACAAAATGTAAAACTGAACTGTAAATATTTATGAAAACTTGCTTGAATGAAACCTCCCCGGCCTCCTCAGCACAGTGCAAACGTCCATCCTCAGATGTGTTGTTTCAGTAAAGCTGTATAATTACTTTCACTGTGTTTGTATCTGCTGTGAAAACACACACCCGAGCGTTACACACACATGTTGCGTGAGTTCCACTCATTGACAGCTTGCTAATTGTCATGCACCGTCAGTTTTTCGTTCAGTGTCACTTCCTGTTTTATTTTGATAAGGGGTTTTCTCTACTTCCTGTGAGCACCTTGTCTGCCTTGTTCTGTGTCTCCCTGATTCCCTGATTGTTTTCACCTGGTGCTCCTCACCCTCACTCCCTATATATACTCCCTATACTCTCATTTCCTGTTGCCGGAGCGTCTTATGTGTGTTGTCAGTGTCCGTGCCACTTCAGGTTTTGAACCAAGTCAGAGATCTTTTTGTGTTATTATCTTATATTCTTGTTTGTCAAGTCAAGTTTAGTTTAGTTTAGCTTTAGGAGGTAAAAAAGCTCTTCAAACCCATCCTCCTGTTTCTGGCCCTGTGCATTTGGGTCCAAGCCTTGTGAGAGTTCCTAACACTAATATATAAGAGCAACTTTCAGTGTCATCACTCCGATCCAAATCCCAATGATCACAGAATTTGACAGAAGCCGTTGGTGTCCTGAGACGTTTGCACAGCGCCGTATTTACACAGGACGATGTTTAATTTCTCTCTTCCATCGCTCTTTACTGCTGCGTGCATATTTCAGAACAAGTCAGGCAGTGATTTGAATGAATCTCACAGAGAGAATCACTGTACTCCTGAGTCTGGGGAGCCAGCAGCGCAGCATGGGGATTCACTTGGGAGGCATTTTGCTGTCACTGACACACAGACTCTTTATCATATTGTGTCCGACAAACACATCTCACATTCTGCTTCTCCGCGCTCTCCCCCAGACTCCCCAGAGGAAATGTCTTGATGTCCTATCTGCCTGCCTGAATGATGATATCTAAATCCCAGAGCAGCTGCTTTGCCAAAAACAATGAGCAGAGTCAAGGCGAAGGGGATCTGACACATGCCGGGACACTCCAGGCAAAACCGCTTCACACAATACTTACATTAGTGGAAATTATATCATCAACACTTGAATTGGTGATTGTTTTCCTTTACTGAAGGAACTGATCCCGGGAGACGTTCCACGGTGATTTTCTTTCCCTTCAATCCTGATTCCAATAATTGAACTTTAACTATGAGAGTCAATCTGACACCGGTGGATTCAGAAAACATTATGTATTACAGACTTTAACAGCTGAGGAGAGTAAGAGGGTGATAATTGCTGCCATTTATTATATGGCCATTGGGGTTAGGGTTAGAGAATGAAGCCATAAAAGTAATTCTACTATTACTGAATAAAAACATGTAAAAAAAAAAATGCTACTTCTCTCTTGTGCTTTGATCCTCATCCTTGTGTTTGGAGATTGTTTGGTCTGTTCACTTTACGATAACGTTGGTTCTTTCTGTCTCTGTTTCTGTGATTGCATACGTTGTAATTTATACATATTAAAATAAAGCCTGCACACATCATGTGCATCATGCCCAACATCTTCTTCTCCGGCCTGTACCTCATCCATGTGGACGAGGCTTAGTAATACTTTAAAAACAGCCATAGAGCTGATGCCCAATCTGGCATCTTCTGCAGCATCTGAAGCATTGACTCAATGATCTGACCTCATAAGATAATGAATGTTGTGTTTTCACCTCACATAGTGTTATAACGTGTGATACACACGCACACATGTGTGAAAAATGTTGTTTTTTAACTAAATATGCTTTGATTTAGGCCATTATTGTGTAAGCCTTGGCACGCGACTGAGCTGCAATAACTTACCGGTGCAGTCCTCGCTGTGGTGCAGTTGAAAGACATTTCTTCCTCCTCCTCCCCGCTGAGCGAGGTGAGGTGAAAACTTTCCAAGCACCACTGGGAAGCTAATTAACAAGGCGGGTGTGAAGAAACTCCTGCTCTTGGTTGTTTTTACCCCCTGACGGGAGACACCCACTCAGTCAGTCATTCAGCGTGTGCCTTTAACTTACAGGGAGGAAGTTAAATGTGTTTTTCTTTTTTACAGCCTACCCCCCCTGCCTCCCTCCCTCCCTTCACCTCCCTCCCCCTCAAACCTCGTCCAGCTCACTCTCGCCTGTGAGTAATTGCGCTGAGAAACACACGCATGCACACGTCGCCGTGGCTCACTAGTCTCTCTCACTTAGAGAGAAAAACGCATGAACTATGAATCATGACACTTATACTGATCGTTGTATAAAAACATAAAAGTACTGTAACTATAGTGTTTACTTAACAGGAAACAATATTTGTATGTTGCAGTGAAATTTTGCCACTCTGAACATTTGCTGACATCTTGTTGGGTGGTGATGATGATGATGATGATGATGATGATGTGACGGTGACATCACTTATTGGTGAACTAAAACCTGAATTTACCACTTTTAGGACGTGAGCGTAGACTGCATATAAACAATAAACGTACTCTTCCAGTTGTGAAATGACTTCCCTGTGTGAGGCCTACAGAGATTCATGATGCGGTCGCTGCCTGTCACTTTTTACAACTGGAAATCCATTGACGTCACCACCTATTGGACGATATAAGTAGTCAATAACACACACTAACACTGTGCTTAGTTTTAATGTCTATTTTCCTCTGACTTGTGGAAATCGTGACAATGATGCTGCAACAACTCCAACGTCCATCAAAGTTCCTTTACTTTATCTGCCTCGTCTTCGCGGATCATCAGCTGTTTGACGTCACACGTTATCGGCTCCCACAGAGTCATCAGTAAAACATCATATTTGTTTAACTTTAACACAAAATAATAATGAAAGTAATTCTGCTAAGTCTTTTCTTTGATGGTTGGAATTTGTACTTCTCAGGTCTTGTGTACCCAAACGCAACATGAGGCCTCATATGGTTGTTTTGTTTCCGCTGAGTTAATGTGCACCATGCCTCCGCTCTCTTCCATCTCTGTCTTTCTCTCCCCCCATTATCCCACTTGATATCCAGTATTTTATTCATGTGCTGTCCTCCTGTTTCTCTTGGCACCTTATTAGCACCCCAACTGTTCTTAAAGAGCACATCTGGACACGGATTCCTGAAGCAAATTCTCAAACCAAATGGCCGTGACTTTTGGTAAGAGCTCTCCCCTCACAGTCCTCGTATTTTTAAGTCTATTAATAACACACAGTAGGTTTGATCTATAATTTGTCTCCGGCGCTCTTGAAGTCACTGTTTAAAATGGCTCTCAGTGAAGTGGAGTGTGATTTTAATTTTTTTTTCCTTCCAGATGGATACAGTAGGTTCTTGGCTTTATTTCCACCTCAGCTTGATTGCAAGGAAGTATTTTTTGATTCCTTGCTACATCTTGACTGAGTTATTGGTTTTATGGACTCCATGTTCAATTCATTGTAAAATCAGCACACAGAGTGAGGCTATATTCTTGCTATATGTTTTACTTTTAATAGGCTTATAGTTGGAAGCCTGGCATCCACGTTGCTCCAGAGCTGAAACAACTGTGTTTTTTAAACAAACCTTGCTCCTCGACTGCATTCGTCACAACAGGACTATAGTTATGTCTGATCGTGATTAATACACAATCCATCACTGCTCTTTATTTGTTTTCTCTGCCAACAAACCACACATTTTCTTTTTTCAGGGCTCTTCCAAGAGCACGCTGATGAGCGGTTTTCGGCACACGGAGGCACACGGTCATTTAGTGGATAGTTAATGGAATTGTCAAATTCTGAAACATTGGAGAATCATCTTTTACACTTGACGGAACAAACAAAGCAACAACCGGTGTGGCAACCTTGGTCACTATCTGTATTTCACAAATATAAACCTGCTAAGATAAAGAATACTTAGCTTATTTCCTTACACTGGAGCCTTTAAAGTGAAAGTGATTTGTTTGGATGGAGAGTGATTTCAAAGCTCCATGACAGCAGGTGTCCTCCTGCCTGCCAGCTCTTTGCATGTGTCATTCAGCTGAGGTCAGCTGGGGTCCTGGAGACAGTAATGTCATTATCCACCCGTGTTATTCAGGTACACGTAGCTCTGCAGAACTTCACTGCACATAACTCCCTGTAGAACAATATTGGAACGGAACGTGGGATCAGGTCCAGCACAGTTCCTTATTTTGGTTTGAATGGAAGCGTTGGCATGTACGTGTGACCAGAACACATTCACAACTCTCTGAGAACTAGGAAAGTATTACTGTTGTTCTGCCTGATACTGACCTTACACTCTGCTGCCCTTTCTCATTCACCCTTCTCTTTGAAAAAAAAACATCCATTCAGTTCATGTTGACCTCAAACACGCACACAAAAAAACCAAAACTGGAAAGTGCTGACATTGTTCTGTTTCCTGTATCAGACACTGCATGAGAACACATATTGAATGAAATGGAAAAAACCTAATCACCCCCCTCTCCCACTTGCTCCCTCATTCGGTTCATCTTTAATGGGAAATTTGAGATAGTACTGAGCACAGAGCTTAGTCTGTCACATCACATGACGTGCTGCAACTAATGCAGCCGACAAATGGGCATATCATGGATCGCAGTTTTGTGAACGATCCCTCCTTGGAAACAGGTGGCGGCCGCTGTAAGACCAGATGTCCCAGTGCAGCCGTGGTGAAATGGGGTCTGTCGCAGTACAGCGGTGAACAATGCGTGACGAGGACCGAAGGTGGTCCCGCTTGTGTTGAAACCCCAGGAGGACCGGGAATGGGGTGAAGTCTGCCAACGGGGGGAGGGTGGGGGGTATGCAGACTCCGCCAGACTGCCCCAGTTGTGCCCAGTCGTCGAGGGGAAACGAAGAAAATGAGCAACCACACCTCTGAAAACGATCCCCCGCTCCAGCACGAGAAAGTGGATGGTGTTCGACAGCGTGCGAGTCGTCTCGAGTCATCTCAAAAATCCCCCCGAGCTGCCTGTGACCTCGACACATACGCGCTATCCGTTGGTTCCCTTTGTTCAGATATCTCCGCTTGTTAATACCACGCCACAAAACCTGCTATGGCCATTTGCTCGCACTGTATAAATAGACAGTGAGCATTTCCACTGTGATGGACGTAAGTTTGGTGGGACTCGAGCCAACCTCGAGCTCAAAGCTGTCGCCAGATGGCACAGGATCAAAACATAATGGAACAACGCTGTTACAAAATTAGCCTTAACACTTTTGCCCCGTGTACATCGGCATTCTTGAACGTGATGTTTTGACATGTCGTTAGTGCAGATACCACGAGATCTGCTCAGGGAAAACAGGCACAAGACTTTACACAGGGACATTTCTTGAAGGCTAAAGTATTGTGTTTCATTTTATATATACAGTATATACATATAAATATATATCAAAAGTTAAAACACTTACCATTACAATTCTTTGACATAAAGTATACAGTAAAAGATGAATAATAACAAACAATTCATAGCAGATGGCGTTTGCTAGTGTGATCGGGTAAAAATTATTCATTTTAAAATGCAAGATTAAGCCTCTTTTTATTTGTGGGGTTTATTTTGTACTTATTATAACAGTTAGTTATTGCTTTTCAATTTCTTGCGTCTATGGCATGTAACATGCTGTGGGATCATTGTTGATGAAAAAAGACTGAAGTGACTTGGATTGTGAGTAGAAGTCGAAGTAGAAGTGCAGTGGAAGCACAAACGTCACTGTAATGTAGACAATGTCCTGACATGGTGACTTAAGTCATTTTGACACAGTATTTTTACTTCTACATTTGACGTGAAACTGTGTTTGACATCACAATGCGTTCAGTAAATCACCATTTTTACATCCTGCATTTGCTACTAATGCTCATTAGCATTAAACTGAGAATGAGAAATAAATGAGTGAATATAAGAAAGAAAAGGTTCATGTCATGTCTGTGTAATTGATTCCACCACACATGCGTCTGAGCTCTATGCTAAGCTCATTGTGTAGTTCTGATGTACATGGTTGTAATTCATGTCATAGTTTGAGACAGATCAAAAGGACATTTAATGGAGCATGCACTGGCACGGCTTGAAAGGACAAATCATTCTTCAACTAGCGCTCATGTCTATTTGTAAAGACAAGTGTGACATGTTTTCATTCTTTCAGGTGCGACAGATGCAAAACAGAAATATTACCCCCGCTGGAACACTGGACGAAGTCTTCATCATAAATAAAGCCATTTAAAATTCTTGACTTATGATGATTGTGGGATTGCCTTTAGCACATTTATTGTCATTTCTGTTGTGGCACTTGCACGTTACAGATGCTTTGTAAATCTGGGCCTTACACTTTTACTTAGAGATGGTCACAGTGGTCATAAAAGTGGTAAAGGAAAGACATCTGGAACTCCAATCTGATCTCGCTCAAAGGAATACAACAATTTTATTTAAGAAAATAACGGATGATTGACTCCACTTTGTCAGCACCGCATGTGCTGGCCAAGTGATGCCCCTTATGTGGTGTCACTACCTGATTTGTGAACATGTTTTGAAGCTGAGATTTGCAGTTTGCCAAGATCTCTTTTGGCTTTTGGAGCTGCATTCACTGTCAATCATGTCATAGCCACACCCTGAAGCATATTCTGCTTCAGTCTATTTGACTGTAAATTATACGTCATTTACAAAAGAAGACCAGAAACCATGTGAATGAAAAAAATCAAGCAAGAAGTAGGTTTCTCATTTTGTCAAAGCCATTTAAGACACAATCACATTTCTGACTGAAAATGAAAGAGGCAGTAAGGCAACATCTTGTATGCAAGCTGCTGTAAATATCAAAAAAACAGAAGAGGAAGATGCACTAGGATTAACATGAACTGTTGTAACATGTATACATGTTGAATCTTTGTGCTTCTTGTCTGCTCTGACACAAAATGACTGACTCTCACTGCTCTCGTTGACCAATAACATAGTAGGTCTACGGGAATGTCGGTGGCTTTTTGATTTAAAGTCTGGCTTGTACAAGGTTACCATGCTCACAACAGTACATAACAGTAATAACATCTGATCTGACACTAAACACAAAGTACAGCTGAAGCTGATGACAATTTCTACCCAGACTTTCAAACCTGTGGCCTGCGTAACCTACCAATAGATTTAATGCAGCCAACCACTTAAATGTTTGTTTTTGATATTTATAGATTCATTTTGCATCATGAATGTATGAAAACAAACACATTTATTTTGAAAATATGTCATTATTGCAGTATACAGTATACATTATACAGTCTGACCAGACCAGACATGAGCTCATGTGGCCCTCAGGTCATTTGAGTGTGAGACTCCTGGTCTACACAAAAATATCATAGCTATGCATCCAGTAATTTCCCTCAAACACACTTTACTGTTGTTCTACAGGAAAAGTTCAGAGGAATCCCCAAAATGACTGAGCAGCACAAATCAATCACTGTGGGGAAAAAAGCGACTTGCTGTAGTTTCTATAAACTTAGGCCACATCATTTGGTAAATATGAAGCTTTCTCATTCCTGAAGCCGTGCAAGATAACATTACAAAATATGAACTTTGGTATTTAATCAAGCTACTTAACTCTGGTCCAGTCACAGTGTGAATCCAAGAAACCATTCCAAACACTGGTTTGCAAGTCATAATTTAGGCGAATGTTCGAGTAATAACAGTGCATGCTGTGTTTGGCAGAGGCCGAGTGTAAAAAGCCAAATAATATTTAACACTTGGCGTCGTCGTCATCCAGCAAATCATGTGAGGTGCAGCAAAAATGTGTGTCACTTGGCCCACAATCGGCACGACTCGTCCCATTTCTTGTTTATCGCGTTAAAGACACAGTGACTGGACCGTGCAGCACAGCAGACACATAAATATGACGTGAAATATTTCTCTGTCCGTCTCCTTCATCTCGCCGTGCCCTCCTTTCCTCCATCTTGTGTCTTCTCATGTTATGTCCTCCCCTTCCCTCTGCCTCTCTCAGCAGGTGGCCGGTCAGTCAGCATAGACTGTTTGACACCATGGCAACAGGCGTTTGAAAACACGACACATGTAAATGCATGCGTGTGCACGAACACATGTAAACACATAGTGTATGTAGGCCATGGACGTGAGCACAGGTGAAGAAATAAGCATAAGACCACACACAGTTGTTCTCACACACACACACACACACACACACACGTGCTGACAGTTGTGAACAGCTTCTTCTTTTTTTTTTTTAAATCCCCCACATTGTGGCAACATTTTTTAAAGCAATAACCAATTTAGCACTTCATGCTGGATCAGGCAAACTGTATCTAACTGGCTGGAGTTAGAGCAGACGTAAATGTTGAACGTAATACCCCAGCAACAGGTCTTAAATACAAGCCTCATTTCTGTCAGCAGGGGTCAGACCTCAGCTTGGTGTCTGTCCCAGCTTGAGCTGCGAGCTCCAGCAGAACAGCAGCAGCAGCAGCAGCAGCAGCAGCAGCAGCAGAAGCAGAGGATGCTTGCAAAGGAAAGCAGACAGAATTGGGGTCACGACAAAATGTACAGAGCAGAACTGTGACTTCGATCTTGCCAAGTAGAGACAGCAAATTCCCAGTCTTTTTTCCACATGTGTAAGCTTAAATATTCCTCCGACTGTTGGCCATGTGATGGACACGTTTATTCAAAGTGCCTGAAGGAACACTGGGGGCATTCTGTGCACAAAGTAACAGCTGAACTTGGCAACTTGACATGAGGTTTTTCACAAACTTAATCAGACCACATCACACTGTGACACAAGCTCTCGCTCTGCTGTTGATTCAGTATGATGCCGAGTTCAGTCGTAAACCATCAAATTCAGGGTGACTATAAATCACAATCTGTTGTCTGATTAGAATCAGAATCTAAAGTCACGTTATAGTTTTGAAATGATTGGTATGGGTCGTCTATATTTTCAAAGGAAAAAAACTTGTATGTGTTAAAATAGATGTATTAAATGTATTATAACGGCCTTTACTAAGGAAAGTTTGTTATGATTTTCGTGGAAATACCAGCAATTTCACACGGAAAGAAAACATGAACACATTTAGTGTCACATTAATTGAGAAAATAGTGATTGTTGAGCATTTAATGCTTAAGGGTAATTCCAGTGGGTCTGTGAGGAATCCTAAAACACATGGTCAGAGCCACAGTTCCTTAAATCTCCTCCACACAAAAGATCTGGTAGCATGAAGAAAGCTCTGTCCATTCATAATCCATGTGCTGACAACAGGAAACTAATCAATCAGGGGTGGTAATATCAACACTTGGCTTGTGAGAAGAGTAACACAACACTTACTAATTGAGGCTAATGACGTGGTGCCTGGATCCCAAGAATCAACTCATGGAGCAGGAGCAGTGAAAGAGAAGGGTTTCTCAACCTGTGGCCACTGTCAAAACATCCCATTATGGTATTAAGGGGAAGAGTGACAAAGATGTTAACGGCCTCATTCATGCAATTAGGGACTTCAGTACTAGAAAAGCAGGCTGAGAAGCAAGTTAGCTGTGGGTGGTTTATATTATATTATATATATTAGGAGGAAAATTTGGTTTAATATTTATTATTCTTTTCAATAATCACATTAGATATATTAGAAAGTGTAATTTTCTGTCTCTTAATACTATTAAGAGAATACTATAATATACTGTATATATAAGTATTTTATTATATTATTTTTTGAGTCCTTATAATAATTAAGCAAAATGAAATGATAATACTCAAGTTGTGTAAGAATAATTTCAGAAAAGGGTAAGAACGAGAAAACAGCAACAAATTCACAAAATGAACCTTGACCTTGCTTCGACCCCACCAGCTCCAGCTTCCTCTAAAAAAAGAAGTCCTCTAATGTCAAGTTAACTGTGATTAATGGCAGTACCAGGCACAAAGTCGCTCTGTGTACAATACCCAGAGCCTCAGTACACTTCACAACATTTCAGACGTAATCCAAAGAATTTATAGAAATATTTAAAGAGGGCTACTCCAAGCCTGCGGAGAGCATGTATGTTTACACAAATGTTACATAAAGCTCTTCGGTTACTGTTGTTAAAGTGAAGCAGATCCTGCCCCAGTGAATGTAAAGTTTAATGAACAATAAGACCTCGCTTACCTTATAGTCTTAAAAAACAGGGGCAGCATTTATTTTCATTTTCAGTTATTGATCATTCTGTGTGAGACGTTGTCACTTTGGAGCCGAAACTCTTCAGTTGTGTCCACCTCACACGTTTATTGGCTAATGCGAGAGCGAGCTGTCAGAGTGACACCCATGGCAGGGGAGAGTTTATCATTCTGCTGACAGGCTAAATAACTTCTGCTGAGGCAAGAGATAACAAATGGGCTCAAGTTGTGGCCTGAGTGTCTGTGTGTTAAAGACGAGAACAACTGGGCTCCTGAAGGAAAACACAGCCTTTACTTGTTCTTGGAATTTAGACTTTTATTCCTGTGGCACATGGACTGCATAAAAACAAGGTGAATAATAAGTGCATGGCAGACCCACTTTAATCCATGTCCCAGTAACCGGTGACGGCTATGAAGACTCTATAGCTTCTGCTTTCTTTGACCACAGATCAAATCAATGTCAGCTCTAAATTGTCTGAAGTGAAGGATTTACTAATATTCTCAGGAAAAATAAGCAGATTCATTTATATTTTTTTTATTCATCTTCCTGAACTTTATCGAGGGGTGGAGTTGGAACAAAACATTTGTGAGATGATACAGAGAGAAATGAAGTTGCAACATGCAATGTTGGTAAATGTGTCTTTCTATTATCAGCACAACTAAAATTACACAACATCAACTATTTTTTCAAGGTAAAATTAAGCCTCTCTGTCATTGACAACACATTACTGTTAGAATAAAACTCAATATCTTATTTTCTGAATTGGAATTAAGGAAATTAACCCTTTTGCCATTTGGAAATCCACTGCATCCTGTTGCCGGTTGTCTCACATTCCTTCAATTTTCCTTCATGAGGGACAAAATTTGCATTGGAGGACGGACGTCATGCCGATTTGACAGGATTTCATGAGACGGGGCTGCATTGATTTATTCTGGCTCAAATTATTCATCCCTCATAATAAGCCTTCAGGATCCAGTGTCATAACAGCAGGCTAATAAGCTAAGTCTGTTGGTAGCGCCACACTTACGCTCACCTTTGACTCGTGGCTGTCAAACTGTCAGTAAGAAAGCCTACAGTTTTCAGGAGTTTATGGAAACACTGGTATTACAAAAACAAATCAATTTCCTTGTAAAATGGAGAGAATGTAGCACTTAAAGAAGACCTGCATGTGTTTCTCTCCTGCTCGGATCTCTGCTTACAGCTGTTTGCCTGTACAATAAGTGAGATATACCCACAAGGCCAACCATGAATATGCACTGCAAGAGATGAATTCCTACATGTCAGAGGAGCTGTCAGTGTGAAAGAATACACTGGTCATTACCACCTGCACGCACACTCCCCTCACTCCAGAGCAGGGACCCCTGCTGAGGATGAGCCAGATTTTCCCACAGTGAAAAAAACTCACTTGAATGCAACAATACTGTTACACTGTTTCTAGTAGTAAATTAAGTTTTGAATGCTTTTATTGTCAGGTTTGATACAAGACAACATGCAACACATACAGTATGTCTGTGTTAACTCAAGACTGAAGCAACATCCATACTTCTACCAGATTCTGCGCCAGATACACTTGTAGTCCACACTACCCTGACTGTTTAGAACCTAAACAACAGAGAAGGATAGAAATGCTGCAATTGAGTTTGTAAGGATCACCGTTAGCTGTTAGCTGTAACTATGCAACAGCAACTGAGGCCCAAGCCCTTTTGCAAAGATCAAACAAGTGATGTCTACATTAAACACAGAGAAACTATAAAAATCCACAATAGAGTATAACAGTATGGTTATAACAGGAACAGGAAAAACATAATAAAACTAAAGATAACACATGCAAATCTGATGTCGTCAGCAAGATATGAAGTCAATAAAATAATAAGTTACTTAAATGTAAAAAAAAAAAAAATGTAGTGAATGAAGAAACTGGTAACGACAGATATAGGTCTATATAGCTGCACTTTCTGTATCCAAATGTGTTTGAAAAATCCAGGATTGATTTTAGTCAAAAAAACGTTGTGAATGAAGAGTTTACACCGTTTACACCGACACATGCATCAGCAGTGCACAGGAATCTTCAATGCTAAACAGGCGAAGTTGAATTTTGTGAAGGAAAGTAATTCTATGAAATCTATTTCAACCATAGACTGTATGTATATAAAAGTCAATGTAGGAACAAATTAGCTTCTATGTTTCACTAGATTATTTGTCCTGAAGAGTTAATGATATCAACTGCTAGTTTCAGTTCTTCCATAGAAAATGACGTCAAATTGACACTGTGTGAAAGATAGGGAGCACCGTTCAATAGGTTCCTGGTTGTAGGTGACATCTTTTATCTACTGGTTTCAAATACTGACATGGCACCAGTCAAATCATGAATCAACCAGTAGACTACATCCTTTTTTTTAATGTAAACAGTCTACGACTCTCACAACATCATCTCAACTGATGGAAACACTTTCAATAATGCAATCTGTGATGTCAAAGCAGTCCCCACATCAGTATGTTAAAACCTACATCAGTATGGTTCGAGAAGAACTTGCCTCAGCTGTCAGATGTCCTTATTAAGGCTGTCTAATAAGCCTCAGTTACAAGATGGTTCTGAGAAGTAAATGATATCCGCACCGCGGCTCACACATACAATAAGGCAGCGAGCCTTAGTGTGGATTTCATACTTAGGGCTGAGCATACTCTAAGCCTATTTTTGTTGTCCTGATCTCAGGCAACCCTGGACTCCCTCCAGGATGGTTAAAGTAATATCCAGCGGTAATGCTGCCTGGTCCTGTTGACTCTACTGGGAGCTGCCAGCTGTGGGAGCAGGGCTCAAGAGTGATGGGTCAATCTTAGTTTTGGATTCCCAAAAACGTTGTCCAAGCTCAATTTTTGTGAAATCCAAGAGTGAGAAGCATGTATGACATTTTTTGTAATGCCCTTCACTTGTCTTTGCAGTGCTGCTCAACCAGAGGAATGCGTTGTCCTTTTATAGAACCCCGACACCCCCGAAAACAAAGATACAAAATACTAGTTTCCTAAGTCCTCAGTTAAACCGGATACTCGCTGAAGACACATTCAACACTTGAGCGAGGTTGTGCACACAGTCATGACAGTGCAATCTGTGCACAAAAGAGGCCACACTTTTACACTAGTATCCAGTAAATTTATGACCACCATGGCCCCCTTTCTCACCCCTCTCCCGTGGAGATTAGGAGTGTTTTTTTCTTCTGAAAATCTGCAGGGGGTTGGGTAGTTAAAGGACACACTCAGCTGCTAGATTAACTCATCAACGCCGCATTGCAGGGTGTCAACAGAAATGTTTCACACACAAGACCGGCAAGGAATGAATACCATTTGGAGGTCACAAGTGGCAAACCCTCAGTCCTTCAGGCCTTTTAAATGTTAGTGTCTGCCTTTCAAGAGCAAGGATGTAACCTCTAAACCTCTGAGAGGGAAAGAGATATCCATTGGACATCCCTGCTTCATGTCAGTTCCTCCTGTAGATTATAGTTTTGAATGATCAAGCTTGTAAACTGAATAAATAATTGAGGATATATTATTGCTTGTTGTCCTATTGCCCTACAAATATCGGTTACCTTGGGTGTCAGTCAAACTGAATATTGACTCGTAAATCAATGAGACCTTTTAAAGATAGTCATCACATGAACCTAAATCAAATACACCATTTGGCTTCATGTTTGTAGCAAATAAAAATAAGATGGTGAGAAAATTTAGCACAATTTCCATGTCTCAAAATACTCAACACTATGACAAGCTCAATAAACAATCCCAAAATAAACCTACAGTTACGTACGTTTCTTGTTTCAGCTCAGAAACATGAATCAGATGTCTTTCACTAGCCATGCCCTCCTCCTTAACTACTTTGAAGAGCATATTCCCAGCGAACCAAAAGACAACTGACAACCGGAGACACGGGATCATCTTCAAAAGAAAGACGCTTGTCTGCGGCATGCTGTCTTTTAGCTGCTTGTGCAATGCCATTCCTTGCAGTTTGAGTCATCAAAACTCCTCGCCCAATGGCTTTCAAATTTAGATTACAGTATGAGTTTCGAAACACAGTTTCAAATTTGTTGAGAAGCGCTGCTTAGAGCAGTCAAAGGGTCTTGAAAGAGACAGACCCAGTGACTGGGCGCTGGCCAGAATCCTCACCTTGTAAGACCACTGTGGATTGTGAGGCCTTCGCACTTGGCGGGCGGCAGCGCTTTGATAGCTGCTCAGGGGAAGTCACTGTTTTTCCTCTAAAGCTGCAGTGTGCTAGTGTGGCATGATTGCCATGTTGTGTCTGTTTGCTTTAGATTTGGGGAAGATCAAGCCACAAGGCTTTTGTTAAGCTGTGACCCAGTAGGGGGCTCCTGTCCTCTAACATGCTAGATCATTCAAGTACCATTGAGGAGTGTTTTCATAATACTTTTGCCATTGTGACAGACTCTGAGGCATGAAATCAAGGCATGTCATAAGAAAGCCAATCGCATACCAAGAAGCTCAAGTCAAAAACAATTAGCGAACAAGCTTACCAAGCCCTATATGACTATGTCAATATGCTATGGACTATGCTAATAAACATTATAACCTGTAAAAAGCATTCATAAAGGAGGGTAAAAATAAAAAAATATTCCCAATGTATCTCCAGTGTTTCTACGTTATCTCGATTGTGCATTTTAATAATCCCAACCTTGACAACACATCCAAATTACACCACAAACCCCAGACTTTCTTATCCCTCTCTGTTGATGGAGCACACCATGACAGTGTTGGGTCCTGTGTGCCGTTTGGCATCAGAAGGGCGTGAGAGGTTAAAGGGTGAATGGCAGCACTGGCCCTGTCAACCCCCCGAGATCACCAGGTCCCAGGGGCTGGCGCCAGGTTAGCCCCGCTAGCAGCCGGGGCAAAAAATAACCACACTGCAGTTGTTGGGCAGGGGAGAGTGACGGGGAGAGCATGTCACACCGGCAGTTCGGGTTTCAGCGGCTGTCATCAGAGAGCAGTCATTACTTCTGGGCTAATTATCTCGGGCCACATGTAAACAAACAACCTGCCAGTGTGAAGACTACATTGTGTTCACAGCCACAGGCTTTAGTTGTGTTCCCTTCACTTGTTTGATCTTTGCAAAAAGGCCTCAGAGTAATACTTACTTGGCTGCCCCACAATCACTGAAACACAAAAACACATTGCAGAAAGTGTTTGTTGACTCCAAATGTCTGGATTTTTGTGTTTTTGACAGTTTAGTTTTGACAATGTTGAAATAATTTTCTCTGAAAACTAAAAGTCTTTGGTCAGGTATATTTATATGATAAAATCTTTAAGAAATTGACATTTAGCCATAGTAAGCCATTTATATGCATATGATTTTTTTATTCATCGTCTACCACGTTATCCTCCAAATGGGGGCCACAGTGCTAATCCCAGCTGACATTTTGTATTGCATAAATGTGTGATAATTATTCAAAAATAAACATTGGATGACATGTAACTTGTAAGTGAAAGTAAATAAATCTGAGATCACACAGAGCTGGTAATGGCAGAAAAATACACAAATCAACTAATTCTTTTATTAGCAAGGCAGCATGATTTCCTTTTCTTTTTGCTGAAGTCTCTGTGACAGGATTCATAATTGCACTCTGTAACTCTGAGTGTCAGGCTCAGCCCAGCACTGGGACATTCCCAAACCTTCATGGCACGTTTACGGTTCGGGCTCATGTTTCTATCACACGCTTGCCATACCATACCTGTGTACTGCGCCCGCAGCCGCAGACCAGTTGCGCGTGACCCCGTGGTAAAGTTGTCTTCATCTCCTCAGGGCCTGAGCTGCACCTCAAAGAGCAGTTGCAGTGTCATATGGGGATTTGAGTGGGTGACTTAGAGGTGGTTATTTAAAATCGTAATGACACTTTAAACTGCTGCTCAAATCTTACATTAAATAATAAATCAACAAATGAGCGTGAATGTTGTGCAGTTTGACATGATTCTTTAGGGTTAAGGAAATCTTTTCCTATTATTTTAGGACCAGAGAAGCAAACCTTCATCATTAATGTTTCCATCATCTACTACAAGAACCTCAGGGGTAAAAGAAAACTGTTGCCTGTCATCCTTCAGCGTGTTTCAAAACAGAATTTCAGGAGCTTGCAAATAAAACTGGACCCGGTGTCAACTTAGAATAATAAATGAATTGTCCAAACCCACCCTTACTCAGTGATTTAGGGTTGTGGATTAATTTAGTAATCGGTTAACTGATGATTAATCAGTTTCTCAATAATTGACAACTATACTGATAATCAACTAATCAGTTAGAGTGAGTTCTTCATGAAATAAAAACAAGTTATCTTATATGTCAAAATGTGAACCCAAGCAAGGATCTAACTATGATAGGCTTTGGCCGTATGAGTTACAAGGGTTTGGTGAGTGGATCATACACGTGATATATTCACTAGGAACGCAGTCCATAACAATATTGTGCCATGATTTTTTTGTCGGAGCAACATTCTTGATCCAGAAAAGTAGGATGTTCTAACCAGTCTCAGAATTGCATTTCCATCAAATCGGGGAAACATTAGCATCCGTTTTGTTCTTGACAACAGGTGTTATATGTGTGCGATGTACAATTGTGAACTGTATGGATTTGGCACGGTTACATACAGAAATGTTCATGGCCTGAGACCAGACCTCCTGCCAGTCATCATCATTGGTTAGTTTTTTTGAGGTCAGATCAAACAACACCAACAGGAAGTAACCTGTAGGCGGGGCACATGTACACTTCGTGACATAGCTTATTGCACACGTTGATTGTCAGCGCTGCACAGGTTTGAGGTATTATTCAAAAGAACATGGTGTAATGGAGATTCAAAATGACATTAATCCACTCCCTTCATGCTGTCACTTACTGTACATCCTTCTGGGAGTTGTCATGTCTAACTGTACATATTAATTGCCCTCTTGTACCCACATTTGTTTGTAGGTGTTCAGCACGGCTAAGATTGTGTACTCAAATATTTATATATGCCCTCTAAACCAAATTACTCCGTCCCAGAGACACAGCTAAAGACCTGATTTGCATGCTAGGGCCTTTTTGAAGGGCGCGAGTCAACAGCAAACATTACTGCATTACTCTGTCAAGCATATGACTGACATTTCTAATGGAACATGAGTGTGTTGCAGAATATGGATTTAGCCATGCCATTAGCTCAGGAGTACTTTGATGACCATGAGAAATGTGATAGGTAATTAATTTTTGAGAGCAAGTTCGCTCATCCCCAACAATCCCTATTAGGGCACTGTGAGAGCCCTCCAATGGCTAATTGAATTAGCAGCATCGGTCTGGATTCAAACTTGAGAAGTGTCACAAATCAGACTCTGTTTATCTACCATTATGTTGAAGCGAGAGGCTTAGTTTTATGATATAATTATACCCTGCAAGACAGTGACCTCAGCCAACCTCATTTTGTAATGCCAACCTGTTTGGCAGCACTGTTTATGTTAACCCCGCAGATTTCATCAACCTTTTTCCCCGTCTCTAATTGGAGCATGAAATCTGTGCTCAACAAGAATATCGAGTGATGTTTGATTAAAAATTCCTCATTTTATCCAGATGGCATTGTAGTGTGATGGCACCAAATATCCAGTGTCAGTACGTTTATGTGAGATTTAATTGTGTCAGTCCAACTAAAACCAAAATGTGAACATGTAAGTCCCATTGAAATTGTACTAAATCAAATTTCAGTCAGAAAAGTCAGAATAACAATTCCAGGGTCACACGGCCAAGTAGTGCTGTTGCCTTGCAGCAAAAAGGCCCTGGTCTGCGACCCAGTCAGAACAAGGGCCCTCATGCATGGAGTTTGCATTTTCTCCCCATGTGTGCGTGGCTTTTCTCTGGGTACTCTGGGTCGCCCTCCCCTTCAATCCAAAAACATTCAGAGGTTAATTGAACACTCTAAATTGACTGTGAGTGAATGGTTGTTCATCCGTGCCCTGTGATGGACTGGCGACCTGTCCAGGGTTTACCACGCCTTTCGCCATGTGTCAGCTGGGAAGGGCTCCAGTGACCCTTGACTCTCATGTTGAGGATAACGCGGTCGACAATGGATGCAATTACAAACCCAGATAATGCAACTCTGAGTTCATTTACTGTTACATGTATGCCTTCATCTGGAATCATGCTGGTCTACATGCTGTGCACACGCCCATACTTTCAATCCAAAATAATAGAAGAAGCCGGTTCCAGATCAGTTATTGGTTGGTGGAATGACATTTGATATGGCTCAAACTAGCCACCAGCTAAAGTACCTTTTTTTGTCTGATGTAATAGGTTAACCAGAAAATACCTAATACAAATAAGCTGAAAGAGGACATATCGCCACCTAGTGTAACGAAGGCACACCAGTTAATAATCAATCAAAACTCAATACATTCCCAGCCAGTGCTTGTATCGTGTGACAAGGACAGTAGTCTACTCGAATAGCACAGTTGCAACTGTTAAACTGTTCATGGAAACATACTGACTGTTGTAACTCTAGCCAGCCTTTATTGGTTTTTGTTTCCCTCTGTCCATGTAGGAAAAAGAAACTTGACATTTGACAACAGTGACCAAACAAAGAACAAAAGCAACAGGTCAAAAAAGTGGAAATGCAATCCATTTTGTTCTGGCCCTGAAAGTGACTTGATCGGCACTATCCACTTGCAGTGTAGGCCTCCCCGTGCCCTCACCAGAGACATTTGCAACTGGTGTCAAGGCCCTATAAATCATCCTGTATCAAAGAGGCCATGCAACGCTTTCTACATTTCAACATATGTGGAATCAGAACACGTCTGTCATCGACGTGGGCCACTCTTGGAGAGAAAGGCTTTTTGGAGGCTGTTCCCACTGTAATGTGGACCATATGTGCTATTGATTTGGGAGATTTTACCTGCCACAGTGGGATACTCCAGGAAAGGGGTGATGCAGACACTGTCATATCATTTCAATAGAAAAAGATTAGGCCTGTAAACTAAAATCAACAAGGTTGATAACTACCAAGAGCCAGAATTAACTTCTTTTCTCAACATAAAAACATTGATTTAACTATGTTTCCTTCCCTTTTTCCCGCTGTGTTATGATGCAAAGTAAGTGCTCTGGTACTTTTCAAGACCTGAGATAAAAAAAAAAGAAAGACATCCAGACAAACCATCAAGTTTTGTTTCGCTGATTTTAAATCAATGTTATACCTTAATGGCCTCTAAACACACAGTGATTTGGTTCATTTGCATCAAACGAGACAAACGTCCAACCATGCCAGCTGCTGCCACGATGAGACTATTCATCTTAATATTATAAATGGCTCTCACTGTCATCCCAGGTTTTAAGTTCCCAAAGCAACTGATCTCGGTCTTGTACTGGCCATATATCTCCCTTTGAAAGCCAACTCTCCCATCTCCTGCTGCTTTGTATTTAAGGCTGGCCCTCTATCTTTGGTTTAACCTGCTTTCTCATTGACTATAATAACTCTGAGGAAACGAGGAGGCACTCTGTTTCTTGAATATTTTAGGAATCTACATTTGTGGTCTTATAGGTTGAGGACAAATGACGCGGTAAATCAAATGATAAATGTTAGGTGAATTAATCACTGTGTTGTGATCAGGATTGTTTTGAAAGGTATCACTGTAACAAAAATACCCCAATACAGAAATGCTCATGTTTCTCTTTTAATGGTAAGATTCCATCAAGTATTTGCAGGAAACATAATGAAGTCCAAACAAAGATGACACTGTCTTTGACCAGGGTTAAGTAAATCAACCAGAGCCATAATGATGATATTTAAGATGTTGATTCTGGAACAAAGGCTTTACAGTTACAGTGCATACAGTGTGTTCAAAGATGAAAGAACTGCAGACAACCTCCACCACTATGTTTCCGTACAACAGGTCCAGAATCCTTAGCACGTTAAATTTTTTTCAAAATCAGAAATCAAAGATAATGTAATTACTCATTTTTTTTAATCCATACTGGTTATGGATATTACATACTATTATGATCTACTATTCTGAACCTGTGCATGATTCTGACATTCATGTTGCATTTCATTATGTATTGATGTAATTGTAACTGTGTTACTACCAACCATACCAGAACTAATACAATCTACGAAAAACTGCAATTGTATCCGATAATATAAATGTATTTATTCATTAATCATCTTTCAAGGGTTAGGTTGGGGTTAGGGTTAGGGTTAGTAGGGCTGGAGCCAATCCCAGCTGATATTGGCCGAGTACATGCCTTATATATTGCCTAAGTTTTATTCCTCTGTTGTGCTTGTTTTATTGTATTTTATGTGTTTTATTAACTTCTGTGTTTCTTCCCGTGCCTGTGCAGCACTTTGGCCAACAATGTTGTTTTTAAAAGTGCTTTATAAATGAAATTGAACTGGTTTGGATTTATAATTCATTGTATATGTTATATTTTAAGAGGTGTAAGGTACCTGAAACCATGCTGATTCCCAGGATTCAAAGGGCTTTTAGTTTACTGTGTCAATATCCAATGCCCAGATTTAAAACTGACAGCATCTATACTGGGAGGGAGGAATCATCCTCACTATTCTTTAATACTTGACCACAGTATGAGGCCAGTGTATACTGATTACAAAGCTCCACTATTCTGGGAAGCCTCTTCTTCCCCCACTGTCCTGTTCGCTCCACAAACTGAGGCTGAATTAACATTCCTGTGTTGTGACACAGGGAGGAGCATGTAATCAGGTCATAAAACAGTCTCATGATACAGCAATTAACACTTTCAGATTAACTGCGGTGCATGTTTGAAAGCCAGTTCAAAACGGGAAAGCCGTTCGGATCCACAGCAACAAGCCTAGTCAGGATTACTTTATAAACAGATGTACATGGGTCTCGCTTGCTGTCGTAATCCACAGCATATTTTCAGATTGGGTTTTGTGACTGTCATAATGATCCATGTTGCAAAGAGATGTGTGCCAGACATTGAAGTCTGAAGTGATGCGGTAACCCGGAGATAAATCCAACAAATGACTTCTGCCCCACTCGGTATGGTTCTGATCAAATGCACAGAGCTCAACAGGAGGAGCTGCCGCTTTCTTTGGTTTCCTGGTAAAGAAATCTCCGGCAGCCACAGCGGTCCGATATCAAGAAGTGGAAAAAGTGGTATTTTGAAACGATCAATGTCATCCTTACAGCTGCTGTGTGGTCTTGAATTACACTGATGCAGCTTTTCCAAAGAACAGATTGCATATCCTTCGACCATCGTTTTCATCCAGATTTTTCCACAAATTCAGACAAAACAGATTTATTTACAATTTATCTTCCTGATAGCCGATTTATTTCACGCCGAGTCCCAGAAAGTTCAGCAGCCAGATCACGGTATGCGCAACACAAAAGTGGCGATAGTTTGAAAGGGGTTCGTTTTGAAATAGGTATTGATTTCACATATGGGCATTGGTACGGGGCCTGGCATAGTTTATGGACAAGTGTTGGAGTTTTTCTTTCCAAACGGAGCACTTCAAAGGACTTGGCAAGACACAACATTGAACTTTTAGCTGAAGGTGAGAGCTGCAGATCTTTGCTGCTGAGGTGGTAATAAAACATTCAGCACAGAGATGCTTTGTCATTCGAATCATGGGAGGATTTTATTGATGGTTCCCCAAAGCTTTCCATTGATTGATATCAGATTTACAGTAACATTATCAGAACATATATATATGACTGGGATTTCAACATGTGTATCTCTAAATTGAGAAAAACCATGTGACGTAATGCTGATTATATGTACAAATTTAATTGCACGGTGGCTGACGTTATACATCTGCGTCCCTTACCAATCTTATTACATTATTATTTACAGCCAAGTGCATGATATGGTTGTGTGGCCGAAACTAGTCAAGTATCATCATAGCTATTGCCCTATTTTATGTCAGTTAAGTAAGTGGAGCCCATGTATTCATGGCATGGTGCAAATTCCGGAGATTAATGTAAATGATAAGGAATCTGCAACTCTCCGGATTCTGAGATCCTCGGGATTAAAGGTTCAAGTTCCACTTGAGGCTGAAAAAAAGGATGACTCACTGTCCAGCCCGGACGCCTATCGGGTGTCTCTCGTCTCCTCCCCAGTTAAGAAAGTCAGGAAGAGTAAAACTCCCACAGCGTGGGCTAAAGCTTGACGGGAAATAGCAGCTTTCCACTCGGGCTCCAGGGTTAGAAAAAGTGCAGACATGTGCAGCAGAGAGAGGAGAGAGTGAGAAAGTACATAGTATAACAGTGCTGTTGTATATACATAAGCTTTATTCACACCTGAGAAAACATTTCTGATATCAGGTGAAAAACATGGTGAGACAAGAGCGGAAACACAGAAATACATAAAGAAGTTAATTAACCGTTATACAAATGTTTTCTATAAAACAGTTGCAAACAGAAGTTGGAAGGTTGAAGGTCATATTTCCAAGAGGAGAAATTGTACTTAGCAGTGTGTTGTATATTGTTCCATGAGTCAGACGCACTGAAACTATATCACTTTGTAAATGAGCTATTACTCATGAAAGATATAAAAAATACATTTTACATAAATTGGTTTATTGGTGGGCAATCCTAGAGGGCAAATGTAAATAAGAAAGAAAGAGTGATGACCCCTCATTTACTAATACTGTTTACCACTGGAAGTGTGAAAAGTAGATGACACTCTTCTTTACTTAGTTTTATTAGAAATATGTTTAGAACCAAAGTCCCAGAAACATTGTATTGTCAGTGCCCTACTCGACAGTCTTTGGAAGGCAACTGAGCTATTTGCCAATTTCCATTTTTTATTCAGTAGATAATCATTAAGAGTGACCGTATGTATTATACATGTTTTGAGTTCATGTTGACTGGTGTGACACATATTGTTGTTGTTTGTTTTTTTCTTGTTGTATGAATGTTTTCAGGTATGTTGTACTTTTGTTGTGGTTATTATGTATGTTTGTAAACCAGTTAATGTAAGATTGTTGAAATTGTAGAGACCACAGGAAGAGTAGCAACTGTCTAAGACAGAAGCTAATGTTAACAAACAAACAAAGTGACCAACTGCATATGTTTTTCAGTACAGTACTTCATTGAATTTTCCTCCATTTATTTTCATTAGCTTTTGTAGATTTTTTTCTCTGTTATTTTCTTCATCTAACATCTATTCCTTCTTTATTAAAAGTAAAACAATGGGGACTACAGATGTAAAATGGCTATAATCTGGCAAATATGTTGAAAGAAAGAAAGGAAGGAAGAAAGAAAGAAAGAAAGAAAGAAAGTCAGCGACCCCTTCAAGGTTACCGTCCATTTCATTACTCGACTCTTGCATTGATCCCTGTCCTTGGTTTGAGTCTCCCCTTCGGCCGTGTCTCCATTAACAAAGTTAACTCTCTTATGCTGTGACCTCCTCCTGCTCCTCGTGACCCGGGCAGACAGCTGTGCTTACCTTAGCATAAAACGCCACTATAGGTCATCATTATCAAATTAATCAAAGCTGTCACATCGCTGCACAGAGCTGCGGTCAACTCTACGCTGCACTTCAGAAGCCACTTAGATCAAGTAACACTTGAACGTGCAGCAAAGGAGGCATGCAGACCCCCCCAACACACAAACACACACACACACACACACACACACACATGGGTTTGTGCAGCCATTCTTCTCAGGACGCTGCACTGACATTCATTTGGATTATCTAACTTCAACCATAATTAGTTAATGTCCAACCCTAAGTTTAACCCAACCACAATTCACCATTTAGTACTAAACTTTTAGCCAGTTCTTCAGAAATAAGGTGCTGCATCATTAGGACCAGGTTTTGGTCGCCCTGAGCACTACTGGTCCTGACAAGGTCACGGTCTTCAAAAGGTAACAAATACAAGTACACACACACACACACACAAAAGATTGTTTTCCTTCTGTAGACAAACTGTGCTCAACACTAACATCATTTTACTAAGCTAAAAAAATAAAAGAGTGATGTATGATGATATGATGAGGTTGGAATTATTGATTAGTATTAATAATTCAATGATTATTTGAATGGTTCTAGGATGCTATATCAAGTACAGTTCCAGTGAAACAGCCATGGTTGTATTTATTGTATAGAGTTCATAGATGCTCTTTAATAAGTCACATTATTGATTGTTCTTTAATGTTTATTTTCCCAAACACATCTGCAAGTCAAGTTTATTTCTGTAGCACATTTTAAGTTGACCAAAGTGCTGCACTAATAATGCTAACATAAATATAAACAGCAATAAAATAAAACATGCTAGAAGTGAAGACAATAATTGTGTCAAAATGCATTTGAATCCTAGCTGTTGTAGTTCAGCCTGGCTGCCCTTGTATTTGTTTTGTATTTTGTTTGTTTTATTTCAATAACTTTTAAATTTCTTATTTATAGTACTTTCCTTTGATATATTCAAGCAGATGATTGAGGCAAAAATACAACACTTTCTGTTCTGGATGTGGGAAACATGAAAAAAAAAAACATTTAAACAGAAACATTTTCACATTATTTTAAGTCATTTTGGTAATTATTTGGAACACAAAGTAACACTTCCAGGAACCCGGGTGAATGGGTGATTTCTGTCCTGTCAGGGAGTGGAAACATGTTTCCTCACTTGTCACACACATGTTCATTTCCCTTCAGTTCACTGTTTGTGAGAAGAGATAACGAGAGGATTCATTCCACCTGCTGTTTAACAACTGAAGCTCAGACACTGCAATTCAAACTCAACCACCCACACCTGTGTGTGTGTGTGTGTGCTTGTGAACTAGTAGAACAGGGGACTTTGGTGTTGTTACACATTCACAAAGAGGGGACTCATTGAACAGGGGACATTTTTCAAGTCCCCTGTTATTCATGCTTAAATCATGTCCAAGATGCTCTGGTGAAGAATGACAGTCCCCTGGTTGTGTGTGTTGTATGGGTATCTCTGTGAGGACCAACAATTAAGACATAGGTAGTGAGGACATTTTGGGAAAGTGAGGACATTTTTGGCTGGTCCTCACATTCTTGGTTAAGACTTGTTTTTTAGGGTTAGGATAAAGGTTAATTGTGACGGTTAAGGTTAGGTTGAGGGGCTGGGAGATGCCAAACGTGTGTTTGTACATGTGTGTTCTTGCATTTCTTACCACCATAGGACCTTTTGTGGCATAAGCACTGTCCTTGTCAGGCCCAGTAGTCGTCATGGAGACCCAAAATCTGGTCTTAATGAGGTGCAGAACCTCATTTCCAAGGAACTGGTTAAGTTTTGGCCGAAATTGTGTAAATTGTGTTTAAGATTAGTTCGATGTTTACTTGTATTGGTTATGGCATAGTTAGATAAGGCTTTGGTTAGGCTGTCAAAATGAACGAGAGTCACTGCAATGTCCTGAAAAGAAAAGCTGTGCAAACGTGTGTGTGCACGTGCATGTGTGTGTGTGTGTGAGCCTAGGGGGGGTTTCAGACATGTCAACTCTCAATAAGCTCCCTGAGGTACAGAGTTTATTGTCACAGTGAAGAGCCTGACAGACAAGTTAATCAATCTGGCAATTTGGTGTTTTACACACACACACACACACACACACACACGCACACACACCCACCCTCCCAATTTGAACCACCTTTCCATTTGTGTCCCTGCCTACATGTCCTGAAGGCTGCAAACACACATCTCATGCTCACACACACACACTGTAACCCCTGGGGGTCCTCTGCTCTCCGCACCAGGCTCCATTTTATAAACTGATCCACTTCATAATTGAAAAGGAAACTTCAGGGCGTGTTTGGCCAGTTAATCCATTTAAGGTCATGATGTGCATTGTCAATCGGCTTGACCCAGCTGCAGAGAGGAGGACGAGACAATGAGGTGCTTGATCTAAACCTCGACACCCACCCCCACCCCGTGTGGGTCAGAGGGGTTAATGAATGATTATTTCTCACTTTGTAACACAACAGGATGCTGATTTAAAGGGCAAACCTCTCCCCCCCCACACACACACACCACTTGTACTCTTAGCATCCTCAGTGTTAAAGGCTCAGGTGCTGATGATGCTGTTATATCTTCATCACCGTCAGGAAAGGAAGACATGTTAAGTGTGTTTTTGTTATTAGCTTTTTTTTAAATTTCAGGCAGTTTGAACACTTCAAAAAGAAAGAAAGTTCTTACATTTATATTACTAAAATATGTATAAAAGGTCAAAAATGCAACATTTAGCTGTACAAGGTGTCAGAAAATGAACATTACCTTTAATTTGTTAATATGTATTATAGCAGAGAATTGATAAGAGCGATGACACACTCTTTTCGTTGCTAGTCCGATTGTTGCATTAGCTGTTGGAACGGCTCATCCCGGTACGGTCCTCCTCTTTGTAGTCAAGACCTTTAACCTCGAGGTTTTCTGACAGCTTCGACTTCTTATTTCATATTTGCGAGAACAAAAGTCCCTTTCAAACACAGCAATAGACAAATGAAGGAATGGGACTCAGAAGTCGAACGCAAACCACCAAAGATATAGATACTAAACATTCTGCATTCTAAAATATCGAGCAATGATGATACTAATGTTTTTGAGTTGTATACTTATATTAGCCAAAAGTTTCTCTTCATCAAAATAAAGCAATATCCTTTCCAGACAATGGACTATTTTACTTTTGGCTGCATTTGAATGACATCACTCTCTTTGGTTATTTAATCCTGAGCAACTCCAAATGGAAGGTTAAAGAAATATTCAGTACTAATATTTAGTTTTTGTTTTGTTTTTTTAACATTGCTGCATGTTTTTGCCATTTTTGTGTCTGCCACCAAAGCTCTGAACTGAATGAAACAACATCAGAAGTGAAAATGTAACCTCCTTGTTGGATTTAATAAGGGTGTCATATGTATTGAAATGATGTTGCTTGCAGGTAAAGTAACATGGATGTGAGAGGGTAACAGACGTGTAGCTGTTTGTGGCACAAAATAATGACAGGAGAGAAATTGCCTTTGGGACATTTTCTTTTTCTTCTGCACTCCTGTTTGAAGTTGGAGGGCACTTCCTGTCCACGGTCCTGAATGAACCGTTTGTTTATGTTCTGTTGGAGTGTAAATCACTTATCGCATCAAAGAGCTGCGTTCTGCCCCCACACAACAATAGAGGGGTCATGCCAATGTGCAAACATGACAAGGATACAGAGCAAGAAAACCTCTTCCTTTCCTGAGGTGATGACAATTGCTCCGAGATTTATGCCATGCTGACATTAGTAAGACAGAGTCTGGAAATCATAAAGCGTGAATTGCAGCTCTTTAATGCGCTCTATTTATTAATGAATTGATTTTTTATTGTACTTTTGTGCAATGACAAATCAAAATCGACTCTATTTTATTAAATATGTCGGAATTTAAGCCTCAAACCCAAAAACTTCAAATTTCTACTTTATTCGATGAGTGTGCTGGTGTTATAATTTCATGACAATAAAAATAAAACCCGTAAATGCTACTAAATGATTTACATTTCACTTCTGGGTCAATAAAATAAAAGTCTGGGGTTTTTTTTATTGCAGGATGGAGCACGCGATTTATTTGGCCTTGTCGTGCTTCAGAAGGAAGCACGTGACTCAGAGACTCCCTTTGTAAACAGACAGCACTGAGACTTCATTTTCACCTTCTCCTCGGCCCTCGACACATCACGCGAACCCAACACACCACTTACGTCAAAGAGGGATTTACTCGCCTCCTGTGAATATTCTTTCACAGTGGCCTGGTCCCTGGTGTCTTGTAGGTTTAAAAGCCATGCGAACAGGAAGACGCAAGAGTAGACTAGCAACTACCGTGAACCCCCCCCTCCACACCCTTTACTCCAAAAGCCCTACAAGACTGCAGCGTGGTGAGACTCAAGGCCAACAATGCACCCACGGCCCATGTTCACATCCTCTCTGGAAGCGATGGCTTTCCCCAGTCCCTTGCAATGTGTGCGGCGGAAAAGGTCTGAGTTATACAAGGGCCTGCAGACCATTGTGTGGCTGTGACTCATATGAAGCTGGACGAGCAGTTCAACAGTTACGGCCAAGTAACTCCGCTAGATTCAGCTGAATGACCAATAACTCAATGCTGTGTGTTTGAATCGTGGATTCAGTTCAAATATAGACTCAGAAAAGGAAAAATAAAACATCAGAGCACATTCACAAAGACTCAGTTGTGATTGTGGTCCAGTGTGTAAGAATTGGTGACATCTAGTGGTCAGACTGCAGACTTTAAGTAAAAGTCTCTCTTTACTTAAAAATTGGTTGAGATACTGCAACTGGCAACACTCAAATGAAATAAGTGAATTCAAAGTTATGTAAGGACAATTTCATATAACTTGCTCAATTTAGTTTATTTTCCCTTGATTTAAATGTTTTAAATGTCTTGATTATTATGAAATAATGAATCAATAACAACAGAAACATGTCGCCTACAACATGTTTTAATTGTGATCCACGACAATGACAATTCATTCTTCACCTTTGCTCCTCAACATGTTCTTGACTAATTACACGGACGAATGCAAAACATATTGACAATCTCACGCTGCACTGAAGCATCTTCACCTAAAGAAGAAGCTCTAATGAGTCTTGAAATGCTGCTATTGATTTGGTGATCTATGAGCGATCGATGGTTAGCCTCCAAATTACACAAAATAATCATTAGCTCGTATTCAAAAGCAAATAAGTCAATGAACACAGAATAAAAGGCTACACGGGATTAGCTTGTTTGCATGTTTATGTTGGTGTTGGACCACTTAATCTGTAATGACATATGGTACAATATCTCTCGCTCTTATGGAAACAATGCAGCAACACAATAGCATTGTTTATACCCAATCACAGCGTTGGTCATTAAACACAAACACAATGTTTAAATGTCATCCTCTTCAATTGTTACAGCTCCCACCATCGAGGACGAGGAATTCCAGCACTGAAGATAATTTCACATCCAACACTTGACAGTTTAATCATCCTTTTAGTTACAACCGCCTCCCACATTTACATAGATCATAAAATGCATGAGGAGATGAGATAATTCCTCACAGAGTCGCCTCCACATTAACAGCAACACTCACAGCATTAATTTGTGTGGGCAATGACATTAGACTCGATTGCTTTGCATTTCAGGCCAATCCACTTGGGCGGTAGACTGTGTCGGCGGATCCCCCCACACCCTGGTCTCACCCCTCCCCTCTTTGACTAATGAAAAAGACATCAGCAGGCGTTGAGAAGGTCGCCTGCTCCGTTCGCCGTGACCTCGCCGTGTCTCCGCTCTCCCTCTGACAGCTCTTGATGAGTCAGGGGTGACTGGTTTCTCGGGCCAGGCGGTGAGGATGGGCAGGACGGACCTTTTCTTACAGCATCGCTTCACTCGCAGCCCGGGGCGACAACGCTCCTTTCCTCTACGCTACCACCCCCTAAACCCCCACCCCAACCCCCTGCTACTCAATAACAGCAATAATAACCTTTATCTGTGAAAGACTTCATAAAAATTCTAATACATCTTTTAAATGTGACATAGGACAATGAGATACAGAATAAATATTGTTAAAATCCAGCAAACAATGGTCTCAATAAATACAGGGAGCAAAAGTGTACATGATCATTTCAAGCAGTGCATTATTTGATGGGACGCAGATATTCTGTATATACAGAAACTCCTATCTTCCCAATGTAAGACTGGCGCTGTTTTTTCTTTCAACACTTTTTAAAATCAACACAAAATTCATATACAAGACAATAAAATACTGATAATGAAGCAGCTTCTTGGTCCTCAGGTGCGTTCTCGAAATCATGTAGTCATTCGTTCATCATTTTCCCAATTATTATTCAAGTAGTTGTTTGGTCCATAAAACGTGAGAAAATGGAACCAGAAAATGTTCACATTCAAGGAGTTGATAATACGATAAGAATATGTTTTTATTTAAAAAAAAAAGCATGAATTAATCCAATTATTTTCTGTTTCCCTGGGTTGAATGTTTTAATTTTTTATTTTTAGATCCATTTCAAAATGTGCATCTCCTGCTATCTTTGCACCACTTTAACTTTGCTTAAAGTTCTGTTTCAGTGTGAACTTTAACGTTTGTCTTTATCGAGGTTGTCGGAGAGACTGACACATTACTGGCCGTGGAGTTTGACAGATAAAGCCCAGTGTGTAAAAGTATTAAAACATTTGGTGATGTAGCTCAGACTTGTCATATCCAGCGTTGAAGGGCCATCACCTAGATTGGCGAGCGAGGTGACGATGGCTCCCGTGGCCCCCAGCAGGTGTTCCAGTGTCCCTGTAATGAAACACAGAGGGCAGTCGGTGGAGACGAAAAAGAATCCAAATTGAATTGGGGCCTCTGCTTTTATGTGCTGCCTTAACAACTCAATTAAATGCCAGCAAGCATCTGCTGCTGTGCCAGTCTGGCATGAATACCTTACCGACGCTGTAGATCACTGAGGGGGGGAACAGAGAGAGAGAAAGAGGATAATGTGCAGCTCCTCTAATCCTCCTCAGTGACACACTTATTAAACCTCAGGGTGAGGTGAGCACAGTGAATGAGAGGATGATTAGTGTCTACAAATGTAACACTTTTGTTTTAGCAAACAAAAACCTTATTTCACAGATCTCTCAAAATCTGTATTAGGGAGCATTATTGTAGCTTTACTACAGTCATTCATCCAGACACAAGATGCTGATTAAAAGCATGATTAATGCACAGGTGAGACTTAGACTGGTCGTATATGATGAAAGGATGATGTGATAAAACACAGAAAATGGCAGAAAATGATGTGTTTTGATTCTGTTTAATATATAATACAGCTTTGTTTGTTGCAGTTATTTGTGTTTAATTATAAATTGAAGTGAGTCAAATCTACCACTGATCACCTTCAAATAGATATTTGTAATAAAAAGACCAGAAAATCCTATGTTGTGAGTTTTTTAATAACAAAAATATCACACTTTTAAGACAATCAATCATTTGAAAACCTGTTATTGTGTTTACTTAGACACATTTTGACAAAATAAACATGATTTATATACATAACAATATACATTTAAGTCTGTCTGACACGACCATGAAATCAAACTAAAGCAGCATTTGAGAAATATTCATTTATGATTATTAAAAGAGGGACTATTGATCAGTTCATAGCACATTTTCATCAACATACTCTGTGTTTTAACTGATACAAATCAGTAATTGATTATTAATTACACACACACTGTACAAAGTTGTTGTGATATTGCGCTGTATAATAAATACTGATTGACACGACAGAACTAAAAGTAAAGCTTATATAATGTGCATATGTAAATATAGTGACGTATAAAACAAGTTGGAAAAGATATTATTATAGTATATTAATATTATAAAATTACTGATAACTAAAAGCTAACTGAACAGCATCAGGGTCAGTTGTGTTGGGATTTAAGTCACAAACAAAAATCCTGTCGTCTGTTGTCACGAAGCATCTTTCACGTCCTCCTACAGCAACACTGACGGCCTTAAAGCTGTGTGTTACATTTCTGCTGCTGGAGGTGTCAGTGGGGGGGTGGGGGAGGGGGGCGGGGACACAGGGGAGAAAGTGTGAAGAGAGGAGAGAGAATGGGAGAAAGGAGAGACTGCACATCCCAGACAGGGAGTTCATCCATCATTGGAATCAGTGTGTGCTGTAATTACTGTGTCAAATAGATGGGATGATGCCTAGGGGGAAACCATGTGTGTGTGTGTGTGTGTGTGTGTGTGAGTGAGAGAGAGAAAGAGAGAGACAAGGAGAGAGAGAGAGAGAGAGAGAGAGAGAGAGAGAGCCATAGACTGTGCATGGACTTCATGTGTGTCTTTTATGTGTGTATATGGGTCCAAACTGTGCTGTAATGTCTGCATCTGTTTGAGGGGTTTGCACAAGCTAATGTGTTGGTTGTGTTGTGTGTGTGTGTGTGTGTTCAGAGATCTCCCATGGACATCTTATCTTCATAATCACACACACCGAACCACTCCTTCCTCCACTGTCATCTGTCATCCATAGCCGGCGCTGTCAACTGGTGCTGTCATGCATTGCCAACATCGAGGCCGTCAGGAGAGGAAGCCTGAACCCTTTTACGGCGGCAGAGGCCTTTGAGGCTTCGGGGAGGATGGAGCTATTTCAGGAATGTGCGGCGCACAGGATTGATGAGGCGACTGAAACATGGGAAGCGTTGAAAATGCAAAATACGGGCGGAGCTCACGGTTTTCGCCATGGCTGTTTGTCGCGCGACAGCAGACGCTACGTCACAGCGCGACGAGAGCGCGGTGGGCTTTAGGTCGTCGGCGGGCAACGTGTTGTGACATTTGCAAATCAGCTCGGAAGCTATGGCAGCATCTCAAAAATGTTAAGAGCTATACTGATGGAAACATTGTTGAAATGAACCTTGGTAAACCTGGTTCAGCCAAGGTTTTTCGGCCTCCTCCCTACAGTCCAAACACGTTTAGATTCTGGTCTAGTGATCTGGAGGCGCTAAATTGTGAATGTGGAAGTGGTTGTTAGCCCTCTGAAGGGCTGGTGATGGCAGGGGTATGCATCGCTCCTCTGGAGAAGGATTTGATGATAAGTCATTTTATTGTAGTTTTAAAAGACAAACATTTAACACAATAATATGTGAAAAGTACAATAGGGTCTTGGCACTTGTTGGTGCTAAGGCTCTAATTATAAATGTGAGATAAAATTGTAACAGACTCCATTAATGAAGTCTAAAAATACGTAATATTAATACAAATAAATACAAGAATAAAAACTCTTTCCAGAGATCAATTTATTGTTTTCCTTTATATAAACATGTACTACTATGTAGTAATGCAAAATGAATCTTTACAATTTGATGCAATTATTTTTCAAACATATTTATGTGCCAGTTATGTCACTGTTTACCTTCAAATAGATATTTCATTTAAAAAAATTAACTTTTTCATTTTCAGGGGTCAAAAATAATAATTTGTCCACATTTAAGAACATGATGAAGATAAGATGAACAAGATGGTATCTCATGAAGTGCACAGTTAATTAAATTTCATTCAAGCTTGTGTTGTTTTGGGTAAAAACTTAACAATTCCCCAGTGAGTGCAAAGAGCTTGATTTAAAACTACACTTTCAACCTCAATTTAACTTAAGAAATGAGCCTAAAATGAGCATCACCAGCTAATGACGACTGTTTAATTCTCCAAACTGTGCTCAGTGGTAACAGTGAGGGGAGGTCGGCTGTGTGCGTGGAACGTCTTCCCCATGTTTGTGTCCTGTCCTCTCGCTTGAGAAGTTATCTGAAAAATGGGGAGCGTGTCCGTGAGCCATATGGCTGCGAGAGAGCGGCGGCGAGGGGAGCAGCGGAGCACATAAAGAGGTGGAAATGGCGTTAGCCGCTTGGCTGCCCAATGTTGGCAATCAAAGTCTCGGTGAACCGGTGAAAGATGAAGGCGGCGGAGAGGATCACAAGTCTGGTCACTCTATTTGGAGACGTGACAGCTCTGTCCCGATGGTGGGACAGCGGCGATTGTTTCGGGTGTGCAGACTTTTCAACAGATTTCAAATAAGGGGAGTGAACTGAGCAGGCGAGAAACATCCGTCCTAACAAGTCTTTTACACTGATGGAGTCTCACTCTGGGACAGAGATTAAAATCTGTCACCGGTATAAAAATAAGACTTTCTTTAAGGTAGTGATTCCCAAAGACTGGCTCAGGACCCATATATGGGTAAGGGGAGTGTTTTAAATAACATTTATAAAATGAAGCCCATTTACAAAACATCACTTATTTGGTGTCACAATTAAGAGTCAAATTTGCTCTTGTCACACAGTTGAAATTGTGATTTGAGTCTCATTAAAAAGTGGGCCCCTCGTATTGAACATTTTGGAAACCTTGGTTTATTTTGGTATATTATGGGGCAAAGGGGACAAATTTAAAACTTAATTAACACATTGTGTCTCAGGATTCCATATTCCATATGATATTTATAAAATAATACTTAAACTTCCACTTAAGTTAAACGAGTACACTATTTCAAGGTCTCAAGTTGCTGAATGGAAGAAGTAGAAACACATATATCAACAAATACATGTATAAATTCATAAATAACAGTGAACATTTGTTTATCTACTTTATTTATTACTGGGTTATTTATGTTGAATTTGGCATATTTGTTCATCCGTACACAAAGGAATCTCACGACAGGTGAACAAGTGCATAATTGTGAGCCAGCAGCAGATGCTACTCACTGCTGCCATGTCCTTGAGCAAGGCAGCGCCCCAGCAGAAGCAGACTCTTGAGTTGCCAGTGAAATACAGTATAATTAATTACACAGTGTGCTGCGACTTTAGCTCCGTGCTTGTCTCTAATGTGAGGAAGCCGCACTGCCCCGAGCGCCGCAGCGTCTTCCATCAGCTCATAATGCCGCAGTGATGAAGTGACAGCGCTCAGCTTGACCGTTGAGCCTCCGACATCGACGTCATCTCAACGCAACCTTCCCCGCTCCCTTTAAGTGGCAGCACTGCTGCTCTCGGGGGTTATTAGGGAAACGTAACATTCGGTGCCATATGCTATGCAGGTTGTTTGGGAATAGTGATGCGGCCATATCATGACATGCTGTAGCTTACATTTTGCCAGTTAATTACCATCATGACATCAAAAGTGGAAGCAAACTGCAGATGTCGTGCTGGTGAAGGCTCTGAAGGGAGAGAGGAGAGGAGGGAGGAGAGGAGAGAGGAGAGGAGGGAGGAGAGGAGAGAGGAGAGAGGAGGCTTCAGGGCAGCATCATTAAAAACTAGTCTCTATTATCGAGTTTGGTTTAAAGTGTTGCAAATCGTCCCACTTGTTTGAAGTCGTTGAGCGTCATATCCACTGCAGGCAACTTGGTAAATTAAAGTCAAATCAAACAGTGAGCAGAGCAGATGGCTGTACTGTACGTTGCAGACTGAATTTATGGCCACATAAACAACTTCCAATCTCAGTCTCTCGTCTTCTGCTTTGATATAATATTGCACAACCTTTGATAATGTTTACATTCATATTTCTCTTTTGCTAATAATTTCACTCTTATTCCCTTATTATTTGTGTTTTATTTTTATTTTGTTGTGATATTCATTTGTTTTTTTGCTCTTGTTTTGCACCAACGACCGGAGCAAATTCTCAATTCTGATTAGGTAGCAAAAAAGGTTATGAAAATAGTAATAAAATAATACTTATAAACTGGAATGTGTAACGTTATTTGATTACACTAGTTATTAGGATAAATAAAAAAAGAAAAATCCTGTGTCCAAAGCAATAAAACGTCTTAAAACACTGATTTTGTCGGTTTAATGTCAAACATTTTAACTTCCCTGTTTGTTTTCTGCTTTTCCTTCTCCGTCGTCTCCAAAGTAGCTTTGACAACTTGCTCATTAGCCAATACTGAGAAAAAAAGTACATGTGTCCTTCATCAGCATCTCGCAATTGCTGCGTCTTGGCAAAAATATTCTCGTGCCACCTGGAACCAATATAAGGACACAAAAGTTGCCAGTTGCTGCGCTGCAGTTTCTCAGTGGCCTCATTTTGTGACATCTAAAGTCCTTGTTCTGTACAGATGAGCTCATGTCGGAGTGAAGTGTCAACAGTTGTCATTAGCATTTTCAGTGATACCATTTCAACAACAGAAGAAGTAGTTAGTAGCCAAGGATAGTCATCAGAGCTTCGACCCGCTGACCCTCGAACCAGCTGACACCCGACTCCCCCCGCTCGAATCAGACGTATCTGAGGAAGCTCTAGCATCGTTCTCTTCTTCTTTGGTAGGACGCGGGAGTATACGAGGGTCCGCACGGCTGGACGCGCATGTCAGCAAGTAAACCAGGGCCTTAAGAAGTCTTTCTTTTCATTTCTTACCAAATGAATGCAGTGAAAGTCCCAGATAATACGCACGTACCGCAGATTCTGCAGAGTTTACTTCAAATAAGATAAAGAGTGTTTCAAATCCGGAGAAAATATGTGTCTATTTTGGCAAGTTTGATCACATTTGAGTGCAAATTTGTTCCCAGGAGGTTTTTTTTTTTTAGGTAATTTGCAGAAAAATATGAGTCAGGGTTTTAAATCAGGGCATTCAATGTGGCATGTCCAACGTTCTGGAGCTGTCTTCCAGCAGAAATCCACAAACACGCCCTCTCTGGTCACTTCCACAAACTCATCTGTTCACAAAGGATTTATCTCTGACCGAGATTATTAACTGTTATTTATACGTCGCTGAGTTATGTTCAACGTTTAGTTCCTGACTCTATGAACCAACATCAATCTTATTCATTGTTGTAACAACACAATACAATGATGTGACGCACAGGCAGATGCAAAGCTTGATAGAAGTAACTCTATCATAGAGATACAGAGCTTGGGTAGTTGTGTGTGTGTGTGTGTGTGTGCGTCTGCATTTAATATCCCGCTGCAATGAAGAAAGCCAACCATGATCCAGAAAGCCCAGGGGCTATTTATAGTGGGCAGCAGGCTGAGTGGCAGACTTCTCTTAATCAGCATGCTACTACGAGAGGTAATTTAAAGACGCCTCGCTGCTGACAAGAATTAAATTGTGTTTTGATTTTCTCATTAGCCTAATCTCAAGTGAGCCTCGTTATTGTGTAATTTTACTGCCTTGACACGACATCTTGTTTTGGGCGATGACAGCCGTATGCCGCCTTTTGGGGACAGGGGCAAGGGTGGCAGGGATGGAGGGGGTGTGTGTGTGTGTGGGGGAGGGGGGGGGTTACTCAGTGGTGACAGCTCCAAGTTATTTGGTTGGCTGTTCCTTCTATTACACCACACACACACACACACACACACACACCTTCACCCCCTAACTCAGACACACTTAAACACAAAATACACAAACTGCCACCACTTCTGACGGGAGGGTAGTTGACGTTTAATGGCTGCAGGGTGTGTGTGTGTGTGTGTGTGTGTGTGTGTTAGTGAGCGGTGTGCAAATTAATCTTTCAATGTCACATTGTGGTTGGTGGTTCATCATTTCAAAAGACAATTCACTTGCCAGCGAGTGTGTGTATGTGTGTGTTTGGATGAGACATGTACAAATATAGTCCACATCAATCTGAGCCTCATCTGATTATATTAGTGCTAATTATTATTCACAAGGCTTAAAGTCAGTTTTGGCTCATGTGTGTCTGCTGCACTGCGGGGGATTTTCATTACTTTTACCATTGACGTGAAAAAGAACCATCGCTCTGAAGAGTCGTTCACCTCTTTAGGAAAATACCTCACATGTCTGTTTGTCCACGTCACATTATTTATTGTCCCTGTCGAGTGATTCGTGTCAGTGTTATTACATTTCCCTGCTTTCCGCGCCTCGTTTTTTCCACTTTCAAACTCTCTAGAAAACGTCAGCGTACTAAAATGTCTCTGAAGGCATGAGATACGTTCATTTTGACAACAACGTCCCCTTTCTTTACAAAACTCCGCCGTGGAATGTCTCTATGTGATACCAAGTACATGGAAAAACTGGGTATGTATGGCCTTTGTTGGCATTTCTGTATTTCTACATAATAAAGTATGAGAAGGCTCAGTGCAGCATGACACTCTGTGGACACACTGGGATTAAAATACTGACAGCAGACTGTGTTTTCTAACCCCGCCGGCCGTTTTTCATACGGTCTTTGGCAGAATTCTGGCAGAGGAGATAAATCACGTCCTTCAGGAGGCGGAATTCTTTTCTTGCTGCAGGTTTCTAGTCGCCAGTCTTTAGCAAGCCAAATGTGAAAGCCGTGACCTCGCCGCTGCTCCCCACACCTGTCGTGGTGAATCTCGCTGCCACGGAGCATTAGGCGACGCTCGGACACAAAGACGACACAAACACAAGACACAAGTGAAGCAGCCATGCTTGCACGGTAGATTTGAAAACAATAATAACAACCGCGACCTAATTCCCTGCAACAATAATACAACAGACACAATATTGAGTTTTAACACAATAACATTCAGAATATTCGTCATGATCATTTCTGACATTTAGAATAGAAAAGCCTTTATTGTCATTTATTTATTTTATAAATATAATGTCAAACCGTATGGTAAAGACGATGGGAAGCTAAATGTGTGTTTTTCAAATAAAATGTGTAAACTATGAACTGCAAGCTGGAAAATGAGCCGCTGATGTGCGTTAATATAACGCACCACGAGTCGGGTTTTTCAAATTCAATTTTCAGCTTCTGACGAGGAAGCTGTCAAAAAGAAAACACTGAAACATCTCCCGCCCGGCTGCTTTTTCACACTTTCATACATCAAAGTCAGCAGAGGAAGCTCAGTCCGAAGAGGTCACCGCCATCCAAACGATTTATCAAAGTGAACAATGGTGTGACTTCATCAAACGCACCGATGGCACCTTCGCTGTCATCGCCGCAGCCTTGGTTCCCACACGTTTCGCGAGGAGAAAGAAAAGAAAGAAAAATGAGTCCTTTGACACATTTTACAGAAAGACTGGGCTGGGTTTACAGAAGACCTCATCCTTCTTTAAGCATATCCTGTTTGGGTGAGACGGGTCAAGCATACTTTGACCTTCTGGAGCCCTTGGGGTTCCTGTCAAGTCTCCTGTCAGGAACTCGACGGCAGCAGTGGACATCCCCGTCTTGTGCCTCATTTTAAACCCATCCCTGCCTTGGATTACAGCATCACTTGTCTTATTTTTAGTTTGCATGGGAAAGGATGCCTCTAAAGTGCTCCACTTAGTGAGAATTGAAGAGCCCCTTTTATCACAGGAAGTTCCACTCGAACACCTTCCCTCTAATTAATCCTCTCGCTGATAAATCGTCATGTAAGAATAATCAACTCTCGTTTATCAGACCTTAAAGTACAAGCATTCAGATCATGCGACGTAAAGCGAAGCTGCGAGCTTCATCTTGTCCATTTCACAGTTTCCAACTATCCCCCCGTCTCTCCCTCTCTCTCTCGCTCTCGCACTCTCTCTGCTTCAATTTACATAAAAATGAGCCTGCCTCGTGCAAGAGTGATACAACAGCTGTGCTGATCAGAATTAATTGAAATCTGTAATGTTGTGCAGCAGCGCTAATTCGCTGCGTTACTTGCAGCATATAAAGAAGCATTCTGCTATTTAGGGACGTCTATTCACTAACCCTGATTGAGACATGAGCTAAACGCTCAACTGTGCTGCTGCTGCACTGAAGGCTGAATCCTCAGTGAGCTTTGCAGTGTCGAAAACCACAGAATAATCTGAATATTAAAGGTTTTATACCTAAGAAATTTAACCTATTAACACATAAAATGACTATCAGTGCATTTACTTGGTTAATTGGGTTTTCTTAATGTAATGTAAACACATTAGTCCGACTTAAATCGAGCTAGTCTTAGTTGGACTAACATAACGGGATAATGTGATTCATAGTCCGATTACTCCATTAACGTGTACAGCAGGTACGAAACATACAGAACTACAGCGCGATCCATCTCACCGTTCAATGTTTGTTTTTCTGTGACGTAAAGATCAATGGGAATCTGATACAATACGCACTAGCTTATAGAGCGATACAGCGCCACCTAGGGAGGCGGAGTCAAATAAATCGATTTTCTCCTCCGCATGTATACGCCGACTGGGCAAGTTGTCCAGGGCAGGTTTCACTTCAACACATGGGATGTCAGCAGAGCTAGAACAGCAGCCAGCTGCTGAAAAGCCTCAGTACTCCTCTCAGAACCGTCTCGACCAGAGGAGAGGGGAAACGAGGGCCTGCAGTGGAGATGCATTCAAATACAGACAATTGAAATTGGAGAGAAAGTTGATGACTGACACGCTGGTGTGGATTATTCTCTACGATACGAGGAAGAAAAACAACAAAGGGTAGCTAAAGCCCTCATTCTAATACACTTTGTTGTGTTTATTTAATGTATATAATATGTTATGGCAGATACACTGTCATTTTCAGTCTCTCACTGTTGCTTACACGCTAAAATTAACCATTGTTCAATGTTTGTAAAAAATAAAACAAGACAGTGAGAGAGTTATTCATGTAACTGGGTGTAAGTGCGTCTGTGTATTTCCATATTGCAGAAAATTTGGCAACTGGGATAGCAGTAACTGTTTTAGATGCTGTTGTTGTGTGTTCTGTCACGATCATCGTCATCGGAATGAAAGAAAAAGGAGGAATAATTTGTTGCAAACACATATTTACATGATGATAGATGAGATCCAGCTTTCCAGCCATTATGTACATAATAAATGACGATATGACAGGCGTGTTATCTGATGCTGCCGTCTGTACTGAGCAATCTTTGAACGTGGATTAACATTGTCAACATTGGGGTTAATAATAGCTTAGTTGCACAGGACAGTTGGACAGGACACTCGTGAATCTTTTATCACGAAAACAAACATGGCTACCTCTCTCTCTATAGTATGTGTACGACACTGGTTTGCAGAGAGCAGAGGTGGATAACTAACTATGTTGTGTGTGAATGTGTTATTACTGAATTAAATGCAAATGTGCGCTCAAATATGCAACACAAAAACACAACAGCAGAAGGTGTTGCTTTTGCATTTATTAAGGTTGTGCTTGAGGGCAGTGGAAGTGATTAAGCTGGTACATACAGTGTTTTTCACATGTTTATAGTATTTTTCCCACATTTTCTTGAATTTCTAACTAAATCATGCAAAAAAAAGACACATTTAGAGAGCTAATATTGAAGAACCTCAAATATGTGTTGAAATTGAGGTCCCACAAGGTTAATGATCGACAATCAGAGAACGACCTGTGATAAACCAGTAATAACCTCCTTATGTTGTACCTTTATATAAACACAGTATGTACTATATTTGTGATCATTTACTTTGACATATTTTTACATTTCAACAAGACTTGGAGACCAACAACAAAGATTTTTGGACGAACCTGAGTCGTCGTTTGTCAAAGCCTCGTTCGTGTGACTTGAATAACAACACGCCTGGTGGAGAACTCACCTTGAAGCAGCACACACTCTGGCATGCACACCGCACACAGCAGTGGTACCTGTGACACCATAACACAGCGGGGTCAATGGGACGTTTGCACCCATTTATTTGAGCTTAATTGGGAGAAGGGCGAGTGGGAGACGAAGGAGGACGGTTTTGGTTCCTGTGCAACTAATGGGAATTGACTCTTAACCCACGTGTGCGTTAGGCAGGCGATGATCTGTAAAGCTGTGCTCCACTGGGGTACGCTAGCGAGTCTCTTTTACGCCGTGATCTATTGCCCCGCTTTAGCTGCGACGATCTATCACACGGAACTGGCAGTAACGGATGAGAATGATCTGCTGGAAAAACTCTCTCATTTGTCTCTGTCGCAGCCAGTGAACTAGAGGAGACGCTAATACAGGGAGACGGCCCGGGGAGGGGATATAATTATGTCTCGGCACTCTTCTGCTCGCTGGCTGAGTATGGAAGGCATATTAGGATATAATAAAGCTAGGCCTCACTTCCTTTCTATCCTTTTTTTCCTCCGTGATTTATTTTTTTCCCAGTAAATTTTCATTTTCTCTTTCACTTGCTGTCTCTCAACCTCAGTCCATTTATGTGTCTCCTGTCGTCCACCTCCTACTGTGACTGGTGCTGCTCGATCCTAATCTGTGTTTCTGCCTTGAACGCCACTTCTTACCTCCCATCTTTCCACCAGCATAAATGCTTTTTCCAGTTTTACTTTTTAAAATTTTTGTTTCATAAACCCTGCAGTCTAAATATTGGTAATATAATACAGGGAAAAAAACAAAGCCACAGGGATTTGGGTTGCTTTATTTGGCCTTAACATTTTCCTCTTTTGAAAAGCTTTACATTTGTAAATTTAATATGTCTTTTGTTTAATCATAAAAATTGAAAAAGTCATTTGTTCAGGGGGAAAAATATATTTCAAAGATACAAAGTCATATTCCAGTTCTGGTTAATCCTTGGCCGGGATTTCAGTTAAAACCTGGAGCACCAGACCAAACCAAGGTCTCACTGACACACAAACGTCTCAACTTTGTCATCATTAAAAGTCAGGAAACCTGAAACTTTTAATCCTCCACCAGAAACTAAAACCACACATCTTTGTATCTTGATTTTTAATCAAGTGCATTACATCGAGATAAATTGCAGATTAACCGCTATGTTTCAGCATCCAGCCGGTACGAGCACATGCATGGAAATCATCGATTTTCCATGATTCACACATTCATCAACATTATTAAGATTCTATGGCTATTTTTTTGTCTTTTTCATCAGTAAAAATAAAAAAATAAAATCAAGTAAGCATGACAGAAGGTCTGTTATCACTTACAATTGAACCCTATTGTCCATGTCATTTTATTGTGAAATTCCCCTCTTATTTTGAAGTCTTTTTCGTCCCTCGTCTGCATGCTCTTTACTTTTCCCTTCTGTGATTTCAGAATCTGTTTCACGTGTGTCTTGTTTGTCTCAGCTGTTCGTAATCTCCCTGATTCCTTCGTGTATTTAACCGCTCCCATTTCCTGTGTCTGGTTGTGAGTTCGTCTTCGTCCGTCTTCGTCCATCTTCGTCCGTCACCACTACAACACTTACCTTTTGAGCCCTCTCCTTTTTTTTGTGGAACGTCTGTGGATTATTGCACGTGTGTTCTTTTGAGAATCTGCTAACTTGTGCTTTCCTGTTCCACTTAAGTCTCCTGTTACACGTTGATCCCGCGCCGGCACCTTTTTGTTGCCTATTTAAGGATTTTTATATCCTTAAACCACCTGTTCAGCGTCTGTCCCATGTCGATCTCTAGTCACTTAATTGAGGAATGTTGTGCCTGTTACGTGTGTGTGTGAAAAAGAAAAAGATAACTTTTTACTTCCAGTCGTGTCTGTGATACTATACGCCTCCATTTTGTGGCTACACATTTAGGCGTGGCACGTCCTGATTCTTGATGACATGTAATGGCAACCAACTCCTTGAAATTGATAATAATTGATGGCAAAGGTTTCCCAAATTAAACTAATTCCAAAAAATAGTGTTATGTTGATGAATCTAGTATCAGTTAGCATGTTGTGCAGCTACGCTAACCACACCAAAACTTGTTTGCAGTCTCATGTTCACACCGTTAACCTGTAAAGCAGTATGTGGCAGGTGTGGAAGACATCTGCTGACATAATATTCTCTTATAATATAATAATATCTCTAATATCGCACATCATAAAGTTCATCACCCAAGATAGATTTGACAATTGGCATGTTGATTCTCCTGGGAACAAAACGTGTCTGCTTATGTGACGCCAAGTTCCAAGGTGCATGAGGTAGGGGAAGGAGTCATTCTGGTAAAAACCCAGCTGATAAATCCCCCCCGTCATTCATCCCCAAAAATACTGCACATTGTTGTCTGTTGCGGAAATGGGAATATTTGGCTGCACTCTTCAATTTTCCGTGACAATTGCTAACTTGCTAACTTCTGGCTATTGTCCCTGCTTCAGCGGAGTCTGTCTCTCTGGTTCGTGCGCACAGGTAATCAGGTCGATAAGTGACAGACTGACAATCATAATCGCATGATTTTTAGCAGCATTGGAACTGAGTGTTTTAGAACCAAATCACACGTCCTAGCTTTAAAGACAAACACATTTCACAATAGAACATTTTTAAATCACAAAACACAAAAACATGACAAATTCACTCACATAATAAATCAATAACAATCATTAGGAAATTGCAGAGCATCTCCAGGTGACCCTGCCGCAGGAGCAATGAGATTTATGTCAACAGGCGCTTTTGGCGCGGGGAACAAACACACAGGAGCTGCAGCCAGCTTCCCTCTGAGGTTGGCCAACCCGGCGTGAATTGCATTTCTCTCTGGGTTCCAGTTTGGATTTGGTGATAAGTGCTGAGGCCAGGCGGCACTTGGGCTCTCACTGCAGACCGAGGTCTGAGCCAGAACTGTTGCCTCCCATCTGGGTTGGAGTAGACAAGGTTACAGGCGTCGCCTCAAACTTCATAGACTTGAATGAATCATGTTATCATAACACAGACATTATTTCTTCTATTCTAAACAAGTTGAAATGCATTTTATTACTTAAAGAATGATTAAATAATATGCCAATGTGGAAGTGCTTGAAAGGTTCTCTTTGAAGGGGTCAACTTTTTATGAAAGTCTGTACCAGAGTTTGCAAATATGTGCAACATAACCGCCTTTACTTTTTCTTTGTCACTAAAAGCAAACACTACAAAACATGATCTAACAAACGCTGCACAGACATAGATACAGTTCCTCTTGCTCTTCAAACAGAAGAAAAGTGCATTGTGAGTTCCACGTTGGAGGGAAGACATCTGCAGGCTGCCTGGTGAGTCAGCTGCCCTGCCGCCTATTAAAGCTCTTGTAGGCAGGAAACTACCACTGTGTTAGGGGTATAGTTCCTTCCTAAAGCATGGCACAGAGGCACACAGGAGATCTGCAGGATGTGTGTGTGTGTGTGTGTGTGTGAGAGAGAGCATTTCTCTGTTTGGCATTTATATCTAATTGTGTTTTTCTTTCTCCGCGTGTGTGTTTCTATTTTGCTAAAAACCGTTAACATACATCAACAGTTCATGTTGTGTCGTATACGGTCATGCACTCTTTGGAAACTACATTTAATGCTTCATTAGAGTAGAATCATGTTGGCCCCTGCGATGGAGTGTTGACCTGTCCAGTGTGAACTCTGCCTCTAGCTCAAAGTCAGCTGGGACTGGCCTTACCTTACCTAACCTCCCCACCCTCGAGGGACACGTGGTAAATAGGTAACTATTTACACCAAGCACGATGTGATTAATGCTCAGGAAAAGGAGAGAAATCACATCACGTGAAGGAGGTGGAGAGCGTGTATGGAAATGATGAGCTAAATAACCACAATGAAAAGAAACACCTACAGCCAACACCAAAGAAAAGACAAGCTTAAACTTTACTATTTCACACCATTTCACTGTGGACTACGTGCATAAATATCTGTTAGATGTAACTTAGTGTAAATGTCGGAATTGAAACTTTGAAGAAATCTGAAGAAACAGACAAAGGATGCAACATCTCTCAGAGAATAGAATAGAACTTTATTGTCCACCAGGGTTCACCAACATAAAATCATGAAAAGAGACACACAGTGAATGCTCACATTGACTGAATACAGGTCAAATATTATTACACAAAGTCTGCGGATGGTCATGTGACATTTATTTAAACGTGGAACATAAAGATTTAAAGAAAAGAATATCCATTATGTTCATGTTTAGGAAAGTAAGAAGTCGGGTGAAGCTGTTTAAACGGGCCACTGATCCTTTGTGTGAAATTCTTTGTAATGTGTTTGTTATTGTTACCATGACAACTAAGGTTTGATAAGTATAACCCAGTGGATGAAATCAGACAGTGGAGACAAATGCGCGAATGGTCAGTGAGTTGGAAGACGTTGGTTTTTCTGCGTGTGCCGCGATCGACAGACAATTTCCTGTGCATCAAAGAGAAACCACATCACCCCGTCTCGTCTTCAGCAGCAAACTGATCTCATTTTTGTGCACGTTTGTGAAACAATACCCAGAAGCACAGCACAACCAAATGTAGTTAAAACACACACACAATAGGTGTTAAAAAATGTTTCCGCTGAGGTTGACTTTTCCTTGGTGTGTCTTCATCTCACTTTCACGCCAGAGAAGAAACTAAATCATCTCAGTTTTGTGGATTTTTGCTCCGTGTTGCAAACTTTTCACACACCTAAATGTCCTTTCCAAAACTTTTCATGGGAACAGTAAAAAAAGAAAGGCCGCTCCTAAAAGCACCCACAGGGTTGACTTATAAAAATCTGATCTCCTGCATGTTTGTGGTTTTATAAACTATAGACATCCACTGTAAGAGTTTGCTTACTTGTCAATCAGTGAACTAAGTGCAGAGGCTAATCAACAACATACTCCGAGGATAAGTTAGGGGCACGTCAGGGGGGTCAGTTTTATTTGTGAGGGCAAAGCGGGGAGTAACCAAAACTGTCAGGTGGAGAAAGGAGTAAAAATGAAGTGATATTTGAGAGCGAGGATGAGCTCACAGAGGACCACGAATCATGTGCTCGACCCCTTAAACGCTGTTTTTGTGTGACACTTTGTTTGTGGAGTCGTAAACATGCGGCGATGCCGGTGACGACATGTGTTGTTGGTTTGGAGCGGAGTGACCGACCGCCCGCCCCGAGGCACGTCACCTTGAACGCCCTCCGCTGGATTACTGACTTACTGTTGTGTGTCATGTTCCATCAATTATCTGCATGTCGCACTTTTTCTCCAAACAGTTTTTCTTTCTTCCCACAAAACAACAACCCTCAGCACCCCCTCGTTTCCTCGGCACCCCCTCGTTTCCTCGGCTCTCTGGCTGACGGACTGACTGTGATGTTAAAAAAAGGTCTTTATCATGATGTTAAAGTTCTGTAACTTAATTATTGCTTAAAAACAAAGCCTATTTACACTATACCTCTAGAAATGTGACTGCAAACTTATTTGTAACTTCATAATCATCCGAGTACTTGTACTCCACAATTCCGTATGGTGTATAAAACCATCATAACTGATGAAAATCCAGTTTTGCAACCCATAATCCGACTCTCCCGGGACAGAGTTGTTGTTTCTTTTTGATTTCTGAAAGCCAAAAAATAACAACTTCCTGTTTACAGCAGCCCTGAGTGGTCACATGATAAACATTTTCGAGCCTATGTGGTTATTATGGATGTTGATTCTTTCTGATACGGAGCTGAAACTGCTACTGCTTTTAAAAAGAAAAGGTAGAAGTGTGGATGACGGGTGTAGTAACTCACGTGTCGTGCACTTCAGTTCAATTCAGTTTTATTTGTGTCGCACTAATAAATCAGTGTCAGTGTGGACAGTGCATGTACACAATACACACACATATGGACCTGAAGTGAACACAGCAGAGCCTTGTGCTTAAACAGTGAGCTTTAGGTGTTCGCCAGTTTAAGTGAAAGTGAATTATAGCCAGGGAAAGAGCAGAAGAAGAAAAACTTACACTTTCCCCAACCAAGCAATTTTTCATTTAGAAGAAAAAAAGAAGTTTGATTTCCATTCTATAAGTTGGATTCACCAGCCACAGAAAAATATGTTGCATTAAATACATTGAGATTGAAATTTGTTCTGCTTTAACAATTTCCAATTTTCTGTTTAGCAACTGCCAAACTCTGACTTTAACGATGGCTGCAGGTAACAGGGGAACTTTCATTAAAACAGAGATTTCTATTTCTCTGAATCCAAGAACGTTTCCTTCCAAGGGTTCAGTTTGACGTTGTTGCTGCGGTGGCATCAGCTCACCCCGTCTCTACACCACTGCACTTGACCTGAATGTGTCCTCAGAGATCAACAGTCAATTAAGTTCCTTCTTTGTATTTTTTTTTTTTTTTGTTAACCCTGAGAGCAGAGAGGAGCTCAGTTTAGACTTCTGCACTGCTACTCCGCTAATTGGAACCAGGATCTGTAAAAATGGGAACTTAAGTAAAACATGCCATAAAATTCTGAAGGCTAACCATAAACTAACCAATTTCTTTCATTCTTTTAAAGGGAACTCTAACTGAAACCTCCACATAAACTTTTACGAGGTTCCCTGGGGTCACCCGTAAACCCGTTAATAGAGATGAGATATGAGCGGGGTGCTTGGGCCTCCCATTTCGTTTGCATTTCTTTCTCTCTCTGTCTTTTTTTTTTCATCCTCCTGTTCCATTGCATTCTTGGAAGAGGTCAAATGCTGTTCGGAGGTGAATGCTGCCAAGACTCCACTGCCGGCTTTACCAAAGAGCACAATGAAAATTCAATCCACGTGGCCAGATTTGAGTGGATAAGTGTCGGCACGTTCGAGATTTTTTGGTTCCGTTTTGCAGCGCTCGCGTTGGCTGAAGTGGGATTTGGTGTTGAGGTGTGAAAAGGTGAGACTCACACTGTTTTAGTGGCCAACGTGCAGCGAGCTTTGTCTTTCATGTCCAACTCGGAATAATTGATTACTTTCACTTAGCGCGTGATTGACGAACTAACATTTTTGTGGACACAAAATACTAAAAAGGCATATTTTCGTTGTCATCCTCAGAAATGCAGATGCCAATATTAATAGCACATGTGATTTCTCAAATGCAAAGTATCACACCACAGCTCAAACGGTGGTTAGACTTTCGACCAGCTCCAGCAGAATGATCGGTATCTTGACAGTGTTAGAGGACTTAAAAGCTCCCTTGACAATTTAATTGAAAAAATAAAGGGACAAAGATCCCTGTCTGAGTTTTCCAGCATGGCCTGTAATCCTGTTAAAACACTCCGCCGTGAGCCAATCACTCTGTTTGTTCTGCAATATCAAACATATGATAATATTATGGTTTGCAGCGCTGATATTAAACACTGCAGCCGTAATCACGTTGACATTTTGTTTCCTGATTGGTGCTTTATTAAAGATAATAAACTCATTAACTTGTGGTTTTACTGATCAAACAATATCTGTCCAAGTAAAACATGTAAGAAGGGGAAAAAAGGAGAAGAGGAAGGAAAATAAAAGCAGTCACAGTGTAGTGTTAGGAATCAGCATCTACTTAAATGCCTCAGCCATGGTCTCTTTGTTGCTTTACTCAAAGCATGAGCTGTGTTTCATATCCCGTTGAGACTAATGAGAACAGTCTTGGGACCCGTTGTGGTTATTTTGACAAATTGAGCCTGTAGCTGTTTTTCCTTTTAGCTTCCCATACATTGCAATTTACTGTAGATCGCCGCTCCTGCTGTAATGGAGACGCTTTTGGATCTTTAGTTCTGTGTTTCTCTGTGACCAAATTGTAACAGTGAGCATTGTAACCGCATATCCTGGGAGTGAAGTAAGTGTTCGCCGACTCGCTGCAAATCTATTAGCACAGGAATGATGGCGATGCTGAAAAATCTGACAAAACAATTGCTTAATTTTACAAATGATAATGATTTTCTGTGAGTCAGATGGCCCCCTCCGGGCAACCAAAATATGGGCCTCGGTAAAACGTCATGTCACGGGAGTTCATTAGGGCGTGATGCCTTTGGTGGACGGGACAGACGCCCACATTTTTTAAAGCGACGCTAATGTCTCGAGTTACACCGTAGCCCGAGCCAAGCAGCGGCCTGAGACCACCCTTCAATTAATCTTACCCTTGTAGCGGCTTATAATTTGCCATTACAAAAGCCATTAAACCTGGGGGCCTGATTCTGAGCTCCGGGGACTGTTTGGGAGGAGGGAACGTGGGATTGGACAGGCCTCCGCTTGGCCCCTTAGACCCTGGACGAGCCCCCTTCTAGAAAAGAGACAGGTACTTAAAAACAGGGTGAAAAGATCACCGTAAAGAAAACAAGGATGATTAATGGGGAAAAATGAGGGCCCTTTAGGTCGCTTTCATCTGGGTCTGATTCAGGTCTTCGGTGAGCCATTAACCCAAAGGACAACTGTCCACCACCGGTGTGAGAAATGAAGTCCCACTACGCCGGTTCAGACAAATGTGGAAGTGGATGTGGTTTTGGTTTTCTGTGATTCACAAAGCAGATGCTGATAACACAATGTTAGACTTAACGTCCTGTATAACGACCCTTTTTTTTCTTTTGCTTCTCAAACCTTCATAAATCTGATCACTAATGTGGGAATTTTATGTGTAGCAAATATTGGAATATACAGGATATTTTTATGGGCCAGAACTGATGTGAGTGTGAAACTCTCAAATAAATAAAGCAGAAGAAAAGGCCGAGTAGGAAAGTTCAAAATCAATCACTGCCATGTGGACCGTGTGACTAAATCAGAATCAGATACCACATTCCAACCCGTCAAAACCCTGTAATACTCATCTTAAACAGTGGGAATCTGTTTAATCAGCGTTCACTCCTCGGTCAAAACGTTTTTTTTTACTGGCTTTGACTCTGATTGGCATCACTGGAAACGTAAAACTCGAGCGAACACTTTGATTTGATTTCCTTTTTGTCTTATTTTGTGCCATTTTCAGTGCAAAGCTACGACATGCATTCATCATCCAGCCCAGAGGTCTCTAACTCGCAGTCCACAGGGCCACTTAATATCAAGCTAGAAGTAATGTATGTTCTTATTATTATATGACTAATTTTGCGTCATAATTATGTTCATATCGGGCAACAATACATAATTAGTCAGTTTAAATGAAAGTACAAAAAATATATATTCTGTGACAATCTGTTTTGTATTCAAAAATAATCTGACATATTGTACCATATCCAGTTTTAACCATTTTCTTGCTACGTTATACCGGATTTCATTCTGTGTCTGTCTCCTCCAGAGGTTTTTAAAAGTAACCTCTGCATATAGCTCACACGTCAGTGCCAGGTGTGGACGAAATCCAGTCACTGAATCCCAACAAGAACATGGAAGCATCCACAAGTCAATTATCTTTGCTTATGTGTTATTAATCACTTTCTGTACATGAAAGCAACCATCTGCTGCTACAGCAGCTCCACACAGGAACATGCAACAAAGTTCTCCACTAAAGCTATTTCACGTGCTGACGTTCCAAACTGTAACTGCGTGGTGGAAACGAGTCTCGGGGGCCGGCTGTGCCAGGAACACCTCTGATCATTAGGCCTCTGTTTTCTGTTGTTGTTGTTGTTGTTGAGCACAGATCAGGTTCAGATTATCTTCTAACCTGAAAGGAAACATCTGAACTCTCAGTCAGGTCTCTGCATATACAGTATATGGTACAAAAGAATGATCCATCAATTAAAAATAAAAACCTCTGTTATCATGACCCACACTTTAACTAAAACACTATTCATGAAATACTAAAATAAAGGATTAGTTTAGAGAAATGGAAATGAAGTAATGCACTGTAATATAATACAGATAAAACATACTAAACTATGATCGTTTTTGCTGAAAGCTGCTTCTTCAGCCCAGAGACTGTTTCTATTCAAGCATCAGGTTTTTACAGAAAGCGGTTCAGTCGACACCTCTTCCTGTGCACTTCTGATTTAAGCATTAGCCCTTTACGTTGTCACATGACCTCCAAAGGTGGGTATAAATAATCCAGCATTGGACGGAAAAAAGGCCTGAGGTTCGTGGTGAGTACAAAGCTCACACCTGGCCTCGGGAATGAAATCAAATCTATCCTGAACTCTGTCTCTCCTCTCATTTTTGTTTCGCCACTTTCTGTGAGCACGTTGTCGGGGGTCAGGAGTCACACGGAGTGAATCGAGACCGGGTCTCACACACACACACACACACACACACAATAATGTGTTTCAAAGCTGTTCAAAAACAGAGCTTAATCCAGGTTGAATCATTAAACACAACACACTTGTGTTAATTACCCACTTTCATGCATCTTTGTGAATCATTTACAGTGACACAGGCTGGACCTTCACTGATAATGTGCAGTAATTACTGGCCATTAAACCACTTTCCATGGATTAACACAAACCCAATCCTCTGCAGGTCATTGTGTTTCTTTTTTTTCCCTTTTTTTCAAGGGAGATCAATAAACCAATTCCTCATGGTTATGTTTTCCTTGTCTGCAGCAATCAGTCCAGTGCTGATTAAATCACAGCAAATTATCTCCCTGGGATTTATCTCTCCTAAATTGAGTTTCTTTCACCCTTCTGGCCACGGGAGAGCGGGCAAAGCCTGCTGGGAGAGAGAAATAATCATTCATTAACCTCTGACCTGAAAGGAGTGTCAAGTGAGTCACTCGACTGTGTTTTATTTCCCCCCGCGCCCCGCGAGTGCCCGGCCAAGGCAAATTGACAATTTACACGGTGCAACCTCAAACTTTATTAACCTACGCCGCGCTTTGATGCAGTCACTTGATCAGCTGGTGAAGCATGGCGGCAAAAAATCATCCCAGATCTGAATCGTGAGGAAACTGTTTATGGTAAATGATGTAGGCATGTAGAACGGTGGAGCCCAGAATCAAACCCACAACCTGCCACTCAGGTCAAAACAGGCTGGTGTTAATGTGCTAATAAGGACATTATATTACAATAACAGCATTAGTATGACAGTAGCTCAGTGGTAGAGCGAGTTGTCTTTCAACTCAAAGGTTGTGGGTTAGATTCCCGGCTAGTCTACATGCCGATGTGTCCTCAAGCACGACACTTTACCCCGCGGTGCTGTATGAATGGACATGAAAGATATGCGATAGAAAATGGAATGTGCTGTATGAAAGTGTGACTGTGAATGGGTGAATGGGTGAATGTCAAAACTGTTGTGTAAAGCAGCTATGAGGTCATGAAAACATGAATACAAATCATTTAATTAAAAAAAAATCATAGTCATGCTAGTCAATTACTATGTAACTTCAAATGTGATCTTTTAACACCGAGCGTATCACAGACACGTTGGTGCATTACTGTAATTAAACAACGTTTTGTGCTATTGGAAAAATTCCAGCGGTTTCTGAAAGCTGAGAAGTTGCACGTCAAAGCCGATGTGTGGTTATTACGGTAATGTCACTCGCGTTGTTGCAGGAAGCCGGAGAATCAGCGTCTTTGTCACCAGAGAGGAGAGAGTTTGAGCGAACACTTTGATTTCCCTTTTGTGTGCTCTGCTATTTTGTGCCATTTCCAGTGCAACACTACGACATGCATTCATCGTCCAGCCCAGACATTTGTACTTTCCATTTTTTGGCCTGTTTTTGGACACAGAAAAATAAATGTTATTTTAAACGTGTTTTGTACTGTTCAAGTTTTAAATTTAGCATGCAGAATCTGTGGTCATGTACAACTACAGTGTTTGTTTTTCTCTTATTTTAAATCAATATGATGCAATGATGATTATTTTAATCATCATTGTCTGTTACACAATTATTACTACACTTTTACCATGTTAGTGTACTTTAATGTAAAGTGTGAATGTATTTTTTTTTTAAAGATGATATGGAAACAGACCCAAGTGAAACAAAGGGTGAGAAGTGTAGAGGTTGCATGTGAAAACACAAGTTGAGCTTTATTTATGGTGTGTGACGAGCTCAAAGGGCTGAACGTGTACATCATCTCATCTGTCATCGTGGTTCCTCGCTGTCTTTCTCGCTTTTTGAACATCACATAGCTGCTGACCCATTGCAGGGTTTGCAGCCTCAGTAGGGTTTGATGTCTTCATATGGTCACAGTAGGAGTGATAAATTACAGAGGAGCCTTTTTTCTTCCCCGTACTCACCACATGGATGTCTTCAAAAGTGGGCATGCATCAGATTTTTAGACTTTCCCTGCTTCTAAAGTGTCCAAACACAAATCATGCTGAATCGATTTTGTCACAGCAAGTGGCAAAATATGAAGCTAACCGTGTGCAGGACCGAGTTTCTTCTGATCGCAGCTCAGCAATTCCTGTCTCTAGTCTTTAGAAAAATAAAGAAAAGCAGACCACCACAAATGCATGAACCCTTCAGTACTTACAATTTTTGAGTTAAACTGCCAACTTGTGGAGCATTTGTGCCAATTTATACACACTGAGCTGCACAGGAGCGCCACATATTTCGACAGCATTGTACAAATCATCATTCATACACGAGAAAAGCAGGGATCCAAGACAGAAAAGCGACTTCCCCTGACTTTAAAAGCACACGCTATTGATTGTGCCGTCGATGGCAGTCTTGTGATATGAGTCGTAACCCTATTTCTGCCCCCGCACGGTAGCAATAAACACAACCGAGCTGCCCCGAGATCTTTCCCTCTGACATTATTAGGAGCTACAACCGTGTGAGACTCAACATGGTGTAAAAACAAACCAAATGTCAGCACTGCTGCCCAAGCGCCTCTGCTATAGCCAACAGCAAATGTAATGAAAGCTTGGAATGGTCTGTTAGTACGCCGCTGACCTTTTATACATTTATTGTTCTCTTGACATTTCTCCAAGATGGAGGTGGTGAAAAAAAAAGGAACAGAAATGAGGTGCTAAAGCAGAAATCAGGATTTTCAACTTCCATCTCCACCCCCGTTAGGGAATGACTTTCATCGATCCAAACTCTCGGACTTCATCGAAGGGTCGATGCTCTGTGATTGCCAACACTAACTTGCTGCTGCTGCTCTCTCTGTAGGCGTGATACACTTTTATTAGCTTTTCTGTCACTTTAATGTTACTGGAGAGTGAAAAGGGGAGAATGTGGGTTCGGATTTTTGTTTTTGTGTCTTGGAAAATGCAGTGGACGTTAAATTGGACGTCGTTCTTCTGGACTTCTTTGAGTCTTTGATGTCATTGTTGAGAAGGTTTGGCAGCGAAAACATTATAGTTTAAAACAGACTGAGGTTTCATGCTTATAGCAAGAAGCAAGAAGTGAGTATTACTCATTATTAGCACATAATATGTTTATTTAAAGTTCCAGTGTTTAAGTATTACAGGGGTTGGGATTAAGGATCTTGTTGGTATGGCCTGTATATGTCTCTCCTTTAATTAGCTTTTATATTTTGTTGTGAGTTTTATATCTGAAATATTTCTCTCCATCACTATTTGTACTATTTGTGCTTTTATCTTGACCAGGACACCCTGGAAGAAGAGATCTTGTATCTCAATGGGAAACTTCTTGGCTAAATAAAGAAATAACATCTTATGGTGAGACTGCAGATTGTAACAAATGGAAGACTCCTCCACTCACCACTTATGGAACTACGGTGGCCTTCACATAGCAGAAAGCATGTCATTCTTATTCATTAGCATGGTGAGCTGTCTGTTTGGGCTGACGTAGAATTATGGCTGCACAAGATGGTGGACTCTTTTATTTAGTATCTATAAAGGGTTTAATCCTAGGTAGAAGACCCATTTCTACTCTGTTCCTCTGTATTTCTCTGACCACTGGTCCAAATGTTACAACAATTGGAATTGGAAACATTAACACTTGTGCATTAATTATAATTCCTTCCAAAAAAAGAACCTTTTTCACCAGCATTAATCCATCAGAACAGACTGTTACCCTTTACCTCTGCAGCTGGTGTTTCATTGAAAACATCTGTCTCGAAAATCAACTTGCAGCTTGCATCATTTAGCCCCAAAAAACTGAAATTGCATTATTCCTAATAAGTAAAAAAAAGTATTGTGACAGAGACGCTCCCTCAGCACTCCCTCACTGATTTGATTCAGATTTTTGTTTGTTGGTTACATTTAGAGTTATTGGAGACTCATTCAAATATTTTTGATATAGCCTATTTTTCCCCTATTTTTGTGTATTTTTTCCACCTGTAAATATTTTTTCACTGTATTCACCTTGAGAAGTTGAGACATTAAAGGGGCCTTAACTCAAGTCAGTCGACTGCACCATAGTTTCTTTCTTATTTAGAGGAGTTAGAAGACTCCAGCGACAGACAATATCATCTATTCACATTTTACTGATCCTCAAATCTCAAGTAACCTCAACAGTAGGTTGCATTTTATTGGAGCTGCTAAATGTGTACATATATACAAATATATATATATATATATATATTTATATATATATATATATATATATATCACCTCCATTGGCCTTGAATATTCCACTTATCTGCTGTGCCTTGTAACGCTTCAATAACGTGTGAAAAGCATAATACGTTGTATTAAATAGTAAAAGTTAAATTGTTTGCAGAATTAAAAATTGTAAATGTCACTCAGAATTGTACTCTGAATTTCTATTATCGTGTAACAGAGTTCAAATTTTTACATTATAAGCACGACTAATTAGATGTTAATTGATATTGCTGGACTCGTGTTTGCTGTGATATTTTTCCTCACTCACGGTGGAGGTTTTTTTGTCAGAAAACACCATATGCCTGTTGGAGAGGAAGTGATCTACAGAGAACAGGGGAAACAGCTGCTTAATAATTCAGGACGCTGAGATTAAAAAGCGAATTTGCCGGCCGTGTTATTAAAAGCCGGTGTAATTACTTCAGAACTCCGTGTCACCGCTTCAATAAGAGGCGCCTAATTTGGTTACTGCCACCTCATGCGTAATTGCTTAAGATGAACAAAGCTTTGCACACAAAGAGAGAGAGAGGTCCAACATGAAGTCCCCACTACACAGAGTCAATGAGGAGAAAGCTCTGATAATGATAACTCTGTGTGTGTGTGTGTGTCTATTTACAAAGGGGGCTTATATCAAAGCAAGCTCTTTATTTTGACGTCTTGGCGACGGCTCTTTGTTTTTTTAGGAGACAAAGAACACATTTTAAAACCAAACATGGTTCATATGCCTTCATGTTTTCTGTCCATCCCATTCTTGTAAAAACAACATCAAAACATGGCAACGTTCACCTGGACTGAAAGATAAATGAAACTATATTATGGTGGTGAGAGACTGGGGTCACTGTGACCTCACAAAACCTTATTTTGCATTGTGAGTGACATATGTTTGCCACAGATTAGCCGCTCAGATTTGAGGTCATGGTCAAGTATCTGTGGCAGTTTACTGTAAATCCTAATTTGCTTTACACTGGATTTTCTTTCAGGCCATTTCACCGAGGATATAAATTGAGATTACCGGCCACAGCCGCTCAAATCTGATTTAAATGTAATCCGTTACAGATCAGACCACAACTACACATGTCTTGCACGTGAATGCGACCACACTCTCAGACAGCACGTGTGTTCAAATACCTCTTTGCATTTTTTTATCAACAGTCACAGTAAATAACAAAAAACCTTACTGTAAATTATACTTGTTAGAACTTTCAGGACTGAAGTAGAAGCTAAATAAGATGAAATAAGATTTAGCTTTAAGGGAAATTCAGAAATAGTAGCTATAACAGGGAATTTGTGGGTGAGATTTAGCTCTAGAGGTTGGATTTTACTGTGCTCCAGGTGCAGATTATCAATGTCAACATTCAGTGCATGTACATTAGCAAAAAGCCATATCTGATGTAGAACCACATACAGAAATCACACTAATCTGATGATTCTGGACACAGAATCAGGAAAACACACCTGCTCTCCATGCAATCAACTCATTCTCCTCACCTGGTTTCCCCTCCCCCCTCTTCACCTGCAGCTCATCTATTCATTAGTTTCCCACTATATATATATCAGTCCACATTGTCCTCACCCTGCTCAGGTTATCTTGTGCCATTTCCAAGTGCTCCAGTATTTATCGTTCTCTTTGTCTTTTTGATTTGACCTTTATTCTGTTTCCTTGATTTTAGTTGCCTGTTTGACTGATATCCTGTTTTGTTTTGGTGGTTTTTGACACTGAATGTTCCTAAAATGAACTCCTGTTGTGGTCTTGGGTTCTTCTCTGTCAGTGTCTGTGACAAGGACTCAAATATAAGGTTGTTTTGAACAAACTGTTTTGTAGTATTTTGGAACGCAGCTCATCAGAAGCACATGAATCCGTCCCGGCTTCTTCCCTTTACCTCGACGCTGTCAAACCACCAGTGTAAATGTGTGTATGTGCATCCATACTGGGACTGGACTCCTTCCTTCCACAGACACTCCATCACAAAGCAGAGGGAGTCGCTACCAGATGGTTAAACAAACACATCGCCCAACTGCACATAACTCAAATCCACTTAGCACCCTCTTGTCAACATGTCTCTCACTCGTTCACTACCTCTCTGTCCTGTCCTCATCGCATGCGGAGGAGTGGCGGGAGAACGGGAAGGAGGGAGGAAAGGAAAATAATGCGGAAATGATGGGAATTGGCAAGGAAATTCCTGTGGGGTGTGTTTAATTTTAATCACCAAGACTATTCATCCTCAGAAGCTCTCCCTCCTCCTCCTCCTCCTCCTCCTCCTCCTCCTCCTCCTCCTCCTCCTCCTCCTCCTCTCAAAGGTGAACTGAAGTGGAGGGGAACAGCGAGAACCTGGAGTGACAGCACGCGTTAAGGTCACAGAGACAAAGTCCAAATGTGATGTTTGACTCTGGGGTTTTTGCGAGCTCTCGGGGAGGTGCCCCGGACTTAGGCCAGGGGTTAAGAGTTTGTAGGTTGAAGGGTCACATGATTTTCCCTTTTCCCTTGGCCTCATCCCTGTGCTTAAAACCTCAACGGTGTACTTGAGAGGGTAATTTATTATCCTGAGTGCTCGGACAAAAAGTTGTGAGCAGAATTAAGGTTCACACTTTCCACCACATTATCTTCTCTCTCTTTTTCCCTCATGTAACAATTACATTTTAGTCTTTGTCTACAAACTTGTAGCATGATTTATCGTATAACTCTCCCAAAGTCATTTGTTTGTTCTCTCTGTAAATGCATTATCGTCTGTTGTCTGTCCTCGTTATCTTGCAGAGATTTATCCTTTTTTGATTACACGCCGTGATTTCATTATTCCTTATCTTTTGTTTGACCTCTTTGTCACAAAAGCCTTTTGCCAAAATACATTTGTCACTCACACATTAACGAAGAGTATTTTTAGCCCAAAAGTTTTTTTTCTCCCCGTTTCTCAAACTCATTTTGAATTGACGAAAGCGCAGTTTTTTTAAATAGTGCTCCTGAAGATCATTTTGAAAAATGCTACGATATTTTTAAAGACTACAACGTTGTGTGGATGAACCTCTGGTCTCAGTGTCGCTGCAGTCAGAGACAGTGTCGGGTATTCGGGACGCTCTCTCTCGCTTGTCATCCAGGATCCCGTCCATACATCCCACACAGCAGCAAACTAATGTAAAGAAAAGGGTTTGAAAATAAAAGCTAATAAATATCAGTTTAGTGCATTGTTCAGTGTCATCGTACCTATCAGCCTAACATGCAGTGACACTGACGAGTGTAAATGGGAAATGACATCAGGGACAAAAGGGTTTTGGTTGCAACCCTTTGTGTCGTCTGTGTGTTGTGAAATCTTGTAGTGGGTCAACACAGACGGTGGAGTAGCGGCCACCATTGCTGCCTTGCATCAAAAAGACCCAGGTTTGGTCCAAACAAGGGCCCCTTCAGCATGGAGTTTGCGTGTTCTCCCCGTGTGCATGTGGGATTCCTCCCACAGTCCCGAAAACATGCAGAGGTTAATTGGACACTCTTGAGCCATGTTCTCAAACTGTGGCACATGTACCACCAGTGGTACTCCAGAGCTTGGTCTGGTGGTACTTGGAGGAATAAAAAATCTCTCGCTCCATCTTAATCTAATTCCACTACAAAACGTGTGAGAGTGAATTAGCTTATTGGGAATTAATCTGTCACTATTAAGACCGTTGTATTTTAACGTTGGTGATAATGGTGTTACTGAGAGAGCTCAATATTTTCTCTGGTGGAACTTGGTATAAAAGTTTAAGAACCACTGATCTCGACTGACCTTGCCCTGCGATGGACTGACCACCTGTCCTGGGTCAACCCCGCCTTTCTCTGCGTCAGCTGGGATTAGCTCTAGTGACCCTCATGTGGAAGATAAAGCAGTAGATGATGAATGAATGAATGAAAATCTTTATTTTGTTAAATCCCGTCGTGTTTTTATGAAACATTGTAGCGCGTTGACCTTCAGAACCACTGTAGCTTCTCCCAAGAATTTATCATCTCACGAATTCCTTTCCAACAAGTTCTTTTATGAAGTGCGAGTTCATCGTATCCTGCGTGGCGTCTTCACCGCCCTGATAGCGCAGCCTCTCTGTGTTCCAGCACAGGTGAAATGGTGAAAAGATAAGCATTATCGCTGACACATAATTGTCAAAGGCATGGATAATTGACATGCATGCCACCGATGTCCAAAAGTAGGCCTGCTGATGACAGCCAAACTGCATTTGGCCCGTGGAATGTGCTGCTGCCGTTCTCAGACATCTGAACATCAAACAGCGCTCGGCTCTGTCAATCTAATAGCTCTGGATATGGGATTTATTGGCTCTCACAGCCCAAAAGAGAGGCGAGGGGCGAAAGCAAAACCAGATTTTCTCTCCCATATCAGTTTCTCCTCTGTCAGTCATGCTCTTATGAGAGTGCTCAGGAGAAGAGGTGTGTTATGTTATTACTTCAGATTAGAGAGATTAAGACGCTACAGAGAGTCCAGAGAGTGGGCAAAAATAAAATAACACAAAAGCACATAACCTGGTTTATTGACAGTTCTGCAGCGTGTGATGCTACAACCAGCGTTCAATAAAAGCAAAGCGATGATAATTGACATAGTTCACATTCACGTCAACATAATTCCAGCTGGTTTGTGGTGCAAACGTCTACATTTCTCTACTTTCTCTCTCGTCTGCTGCAGACACTGTTTTCACTCTTTGTGCTCATCCTCAATAAATCACAGCCCATTTGCGAGGATCATATGTTGCCTTGGTGCGTTTCTGCAAACCACAGATGCGTGTTAGCTGACGTTTCTCAACCGAGATTATGTTACTTATTTACATGACTACAAACATCGACATCAGGGTGATGGTGTTTTAACTGCTCGTGGTGCACTGGGGTTTTATCAGGGAATGAGGGTGATGATACACCATTTACTGGGTGATGAAACGAAAAACTGTGCACTTTAGCACACGCCAAGGTTAATATTTATTCTGTGAGCCACAGATATGTTGTGAATATGTTGAATGAGAACAGCTCTACTTTCTCGTGGTAACTGTGTTTAAGTCTCGTGTTGGTGGGCAATAATCCTCTGTTTCACATTCACATAAACATGTTGAAAAAAGATGGCTGGAGTGTGACTGAAAACTTAAAGAATTAACTATGAAAAAGTTTAAGAAGTCAATTCTAAATAAAATCCCAGTTGCTCAACAGTTTAAAGAAATGGATTTTTGTTCTGTCGACCTAAACACACTCCACACTCTCTCTGCCGGGTCTGATAGTATTGTTACACACAGCAGCTTTATGTATTATATTTCTAAACATGTGTTTTCACATTTACAGTGGGAAAGAGTAACCTGCGGTTTTGGTGTAAGCACCAAGTTAAGGCGGAAACATGGTTTTTGTCACAACATAAGAACTCCATTAATAAGACACAGATGTTTGGTGGATGCATGGTTCCCACACCTTGGTTGACATCAAGTTCAAGGACTTTCCAGGACCAATTCCCTCAAACTCAAGGACTAGAATATGCTGACACAGCTTAAGATGGGAGGGCAAATGATGGCATCCACTTTTATTGATAAGTGTTTGTCCTTGAGATCTTCGTTTAAGTCAGTCTTTGTTATTTTTTTTGGTTGAGACAGATCTTGGAATTTTTATTTCCCAGACATCATGTTGTCATTTGCTCTCTCTTGCTCAACGTTACTCGCTCATTGTTCTGCATAAAATCTCACATAGACGGCGGAGAGAGTGTGTACAACACTGCTAGTGAATACGTCTGTTCTGTGTAGGCCTCGTCTAGTGAAACATTAGGTGTCATCGTAACAAATATCAACTTAACTTTCTGGCACTTTCAATGACTCATGTCTATTTAGGCAACTTTCAAAACTTTCAAGGCCCTTGGAAAAATGACCATTGCAATGAAAGAAGCTTTTTACCAAACTGTATGTGTTTGATGAAAAGTGCATGTTGATGGTTGGTGAAATTTGCTCCCCAACCAATTGTTTGGGAGATATCGTTATATATTGTTCATATTACTATTATTGTTATGTATTTGTAATGCACATGGGAGAAATCAGCTGCAGTCTCGTGTCACCAACATGAGCCGCTGGGCGAACAGAACAACAGCGGACGTTGCTGATGAAAACAAATGACATGCAGCCAAATATAAGGGGGAAAGCGGGGGCCAAAAAGCGAGGACACGAGTCAAGCTTGTTGTCCTCCAGCTTTGATAAAGTCGAGGTTCTCATGGAGAAGGATGGAATCTGGAAGAGTTCTATTTATCTCTGTTAGCCCTCTGAAAAAACTCCCTGTCCCTGCTTAGATAGCCCTGCCAATGCGCCATGATGTCATCTCCCTGGCGTGCGGTGATTGATGCATCCAGGCTGCCAGCTCCACACTAGTAGGAGGCGGGGGAGTGGGGATAGAAGGTCGAGGTGGAGAAGGGGGTGAATTTTTCCACAGATAGAGACATCCAAATGTGAATAGAGCCCAGCATGCGGTCACTTCAGAGCTCAGGCCAATATGCCTGCATACCTGCAGTGCTGCCGTTTTTTTAGTGCTCGCCTTCTCTACAGTTGGTCAGTTTTGATGTTTCAAATGTGCTCACAAGCGGGGAATCGCGGTGATGGCTTTGCTTGATGGAGACACAATGGGGGAGAGGGGAGCAGGCCCTGCTCTGATTATGGACGTCAACTCCATCTTCGCTCTGTGTTCTGTTACATATCAAAACTGAGGAACGAGCGGAGGGAGCGGAGAGATGGAAGAGGTTATTGTGAGTGGAAGAGTAAGTGTTTCACAGATAGTCACGGAGACATGCTGAGATGAACTCAGCGGGGAGCCCTCGTCCTCCTGTCAGCTGGCCAACTTAGTTCTGCTGCTTTAACGGCTCTATCTCATACACTGTTTCATAATGTTTCAGTTACTCGTGTCCAAAGGGAGACACGGCAACGATACAGACTTTTCCGCACTTGAAATGGTTGTTTCCATGTGTGTCCATTTATTTTGAGATATTGAGGCCATACATTTTTCAGTTCTCTTTGGCTTTTAATATGCGTGACATGTTCTTAGTAAAAAAGTAGAACTGAGAACATGTAAATATTACTGCGTCTATTAAACTGAAATAACTGAAAAACACAAATTGCAGTAAAATGTCACATCATCCAACGTCTTATTCTCATTCATGTATTTGATTATTCTGATCATTTACCAAGACGTTCAAGCTCAAATCCTCATCACTGTGACTTTTTAATGGCATGCTTCCCAGACATGGATCATTATTACCTCTGGATCAATATCATTTAAAAATAAACATGCACGCTGACATAAAGTCAATGATCCTTCACTGAACGTGTAAATGAGTAAACACAAACCTTGTGCTTTCCGGCTCCGTATTGACAGATTTGCAATTAATTAGGGCCCTGTTTTCTTTACACTACATTAAAGGAGTGAAGCCGATTGTTTTTTTGTTTTTTTTTAAAGCCAAGCAAGCTTCTAATTTACTTACAACTGATTATCACGTTTAAAGTCTGAGTTCACAATTACCTGCTTTTCAGGCAGTTGTGTCTTGCTAGCACAAATGATCACAATGCAGGAGACGGACAAAACCAATCCAAGTTTATTTGTAACACACTCTGAGACGACCACATTAGAAGAAAGAAGAATAAAATAAAGTAATAAAATAAATGAAGATGTTAAACATAGGCAAAAATAACAGAATTAGAAATAGCTGACGTGTAGACACATCTTACATCTTATTTTGGAGAATTTTTTTTAATTTAATTTAGTATTTAATTTTATCTCCAGAACAGCAATAAGCTTTTAGTAAGACACAAGACTAATTACCTTTCTATAAATTTTTGCCATTTATGTAGATATGTTATACATGAAAGCTAGGGTCTGTAATTCTTTAAAAAGCACACTACACAAGTTGTGAAATACCAATTTTACTTAGTGGTCCGTGTGAAGCAAGGCCTTATAAAGGCTTCTTGTTATGCTGATGACACACAGATGTATAGTTCTGTTTCTCCTAACTCCTAACTGCTTTGCTTGTCACTAGTATTAATAACTAGAAATGTGTTTATTTTTCTTTTTAAGGAAATTAGTAAGATACTGAGGTCTTACTTATGCAGCCAAATGAAGCGAGTTAGAAGATGGAGACCGTGTTCTCTAGCCTTCCCATGCAAATTAAAATGAGAGTGATTTTCAAAGCTGATCTTAATTTAAGTATTAACAACTTGCACAAACATCTTTTTTTTCATCTGAGAAACATTTCTGAAGGCGAACCATTTAACTCAGCAACAATGCAGAAATGCTTATGCATGCTTTTATGAGCTGTTGGTGACTCCATGAGAAAATTGCAGTGAATTCCAAAAAGCAACAGCAAGAATTTTAAGTAAGATTTTTGTGTTTTCACATCTCGATTCAGCCACGTTTGTGTACTCGTCTGTCTGCAGACATGCAGATCACTGCACGTCTCAGAGGGCAAAAAAGGTGTCCGCTGCTACACAATCAGTATCGGACCCCTGCTCCTTTTCACTGTGGTCCTGCAACTGAGACTGAACATGGGGCGCCGGGAATTGAGGTGCATTGATCTGTCCTCTGCAGCGACTCCCTGGACTGGTGAAATCATTAACCTCGCTGGTGCAGACACGGGAAGCAACAACAGAGCATCTTTGAGAGGTTAATTAAAAATAAAAGCACAAGGGGGGGAAGGGCAAGGGTGTATCCACCAGGGAAAAGAGCACTGACTTCCAAAAAAGCTCACTCCTGCAGCTGAGTGGAAAAATATGTGGTCAGAGTATTAAATATCAGACGTACCTGTTTTGTTTTTTTAAAGACCAACAAGGTGAGTCCAGCTTGAAGCTGTTAAACTTTATTGATTTTTTCCTTTTCACAATAAACATGGCACACGACATGTTTTAAGTCTCAATCTACAACTCACTCTCAACAAATAGCCTACTGGCTGATTAGTTAAGGCATTGTACTTGAATTGCAAAGACTGTGAGTCCCATCTAGTTTGTCCAAAATGTAACATAAAAAATTGTTGTTTTTTATGGCAACCAAAAAGTCACCTCAAAGTCATAAGTCAGTATGTTGTCCAAATTTTGAAAAAAAAGTCATAGGTTTCTATGTCATCCAAAATTGCACCAAAAAGTCCTAGGTTAGTATATCATCCAAAATTGCACCAAAAAGTCATGGGTTAGTATGTCGTCCAAAATTGCACCAAAAAGTCATGGGTTAGTATGTCGTCCAAAATTACACCAAAAAGTCATAGGTTAGTATGTCGTCCAAAATTGCACCAAAAAGTCATAGGTTAGTTGACATTGCGACAACAAATGGCCTACTGGCTGATTAGTTAAGGCATTGTACTTGAATTGCAAAGACTGTGAGTCCCATCTAGTTTGTCCAAAATGTAACATAAAAAATTGTTGTTTTTTATGGCAACCAAAAAGTCACCTCAAAGTCATAAGTCAGTATGTTGTCCAAATTTTGAAAAAAAAGTCATAGGTTTCTATGTCATCCAAAATTGCACCAAAAAGTCCTAGGTTAGTATATCATCCAAAATTGCACCAAAAAGTCATGGGTTAGTATGTCGTCCAAAATTACACCAAAAAGTCATAGGTTAGTATGTCGTCCAAAATTGCACCAAAAAGTCATAGGTTAGTTGACATTGCGACAACAAATGGCCTACTGGCTGATTGGTTCATGTGTTGTATTTGAAATACAAAGACTGTGAGTTCAAGTCCCGTCTAGTTTTTTGAAATGTAACAAAAAAAGTTGTTATTTTTATGTCAACAAAAAGTCACTTAAATGTCATAGGTTTGTATTGTCAACAGGATTGAAGAGGTTGGGCAGTGGCTGAAAGGGTAAGAAACTGGCCTTATAAGGCAAGGACTGTGGGTTCAAATCCCACTTGTGCTCTAGCCTGGTGAAATATCAAAGAGTCACAGGTTAGTATATTGTCCCAAAAAGTCATAGGTTAGTATGTCGTCCAAATTTTGACAAAAAGTCATAGGTTAGTATGTCGTCCAAAATTTGACAAAAACTTCATAGGTTAGTATGTCGTCCAAATTTTGACAAAAAGTCATAGGTTAGTATGTCGTCCAAAATTTGACAAAAACTTCATAGGTTAGTATGTCGTCCAAATTTTGACAAAAAGGTCATAGTTTACTATGTCGTCCACATTTTGATAAAAAGTCATAGGTTAGTATGTCGTCCAAATTTTGACAAATAAGTCATAGGTTAGTATGTTGTTCAAAATTTGATAAAAAGTCATAGGTTAGTATGTCGTCCAAAATTTGACAAAAACTTCATAGGTTAGTATGTCGTCCAAATTTTGACAAAAAGGTCATAGTTTACTATGTCGTCCAAATTTTGATAAAAAAGTCATAGGTTAGTATGTCGTTCAAAATTTGATAAAAAGTCATAGGTTAGTATGTCGTCCAAATTTTGACAAAAAAGTCATAGGTTAGTATGTCGTTCAAAATTTGACAAAAAGTCATAGGTTTGTATGTCGTCCAAATTTTGACAAAAAAAGTCATAGATTAGTATGTCGTCCAAATTTTGACAAAAAAGTCATAGGTTAGTATGTCGTCCAAAATTGCACCAAAAAGTCATAGGTTAGTATGTCGTCCAAAATTTGACAAAAACTTCATAGGTTAGTATGTCGTCCAAATTCTGACAAAAAGGTCATAGGTTAGTATGTCGTCCAAAATTTGATAAAAAGTCATAGGTTAGTATGTCGTCCAAAATTTGACAAAAACTTCATAGGTTAGTATGTCGTTCAAATTTTGACAAAAAAGTCATAGGTTAGTATGTCGTCCAAATTTTGACAAAAAAAGTCATAGTTTAGTATGTCGTCCAAATTTTGACAAAAAAGTCATAGGTTAGTATGTCGTCCAAAATTGCACCAAAAAGTCATAGGTTAGTATGTCGTTCAAAATTTGATAAAAACTTCATAGGTTAGCATGTCGTCCAAATTTTGACAAAAAGGTCATAGTTTACTATGTCGTCTAAATTTTGATAAAAAAGTCATAGGTTAGTATGTCGTCCAAATTTTGACAAAAAAGTCATAGGTTAGTATGTCTTTCAAAATTTGATAAAAAAGTCATAGGTTAGTATGTCGTCCAAATTTTGACAAAAAAAGTCATAGTTTAGTATGTCGTCCAAAATTTTGACAAAAAAAGTCATAGTTTAGTATGTCGTCCAAAATTTGACAAAAAAGTCATAGGTTAGTATGTCGTCAAAAATTGCACCAAAACGTCATAGGTTACTATGCCGTCCAAAATTGCACCAAAAAGTCATAGGTTAGTATGTCGTCCAAAATTGCATCAAAAAATCATAGGTTTGCATGTTGACATTGTGACAACAAATGGCCTACTGGCTGATTGGTTCACGTGTTGTATTTGAAATACAAAGACTGTGAGTTCAAGTCCCATCTAGTTTTTTGAAATGTTACAAAAAAAGTTGTTGCTATTATGTCAACAAAAAGTCACTTAAATGTCATAGGTTTGTATTGTCGACAGGATTGACGTGGTTGGGCAGTGGCTGAAAGGGTAAGAAACTGGCCTTATAAGCCAAGGACTGTGGGTTCAAATCCCACTTGTGATCTAGCCTGGTGAAATATCAAAGAGTCACAGGTTAGTATATCGTCCCAAAAAGTCATAGGTTAGTATGTCGTCCAAATTTTGACAAAAAGTCATAGGTTAGTATGTCGTCCAAATTTCGACAAAAAGTCATAGGTTAGTATGTCGTTCAAAATTTGATAAAAAGTCATAGGTTAGTATGTCATCCAAATTTTGACAAAAAAGTCATAGGTTAGTATGTCGTCCAAATTTTGACAAAAAAGTCATAGGTTAGTATGTCGTCCAAAATTGCACCAAAAAGTCATAGGTTAGTATGTCGTTCAAAATTTGATAAAAAGTCATAGGTTAGTATGTCGTTCAAAATTTGACAAAAAGTCATAGGTTAGTATGTCGTCCAAATTTTGACAAAAAAGTCATAGGTTAGTATGTCGTCCAAATTTTGACAAAAAAGTCATAGGTTAGTATGTCGTCCAAAATTGCACCAAAAAGTCATAGGTTAGTATGTCGTCCAAAATTGCACCAAAAAGTCATAGGTTAGTATGTCGTTCAAAATTTGATAAAAAGTCATAGGTTAGTATGTCGTCCAAAATTTGACAAAAACTTCATAGGTTAGTATGTCGTCCAAATTTTGACAAAAAGGTCATAGTTTACTATGTCGTCCAAATTTTGATAAAAAAGTCATAGGTTAGTATGTCGTTCAAAATTTGATAAAAAGTCATAGGTTAGTATGTCGTCCAAAATTTAACAAAAAGTCATAGGTTTGTATGTCGTCCAAATTTTGACAAAAAAAGTCATAGTTTAGTATGTCGTCCAAATTTTGACAAAAACTTCATAGGTTAGTATGTCGTCCAAATTTTGACAAAAAGTCATAGGTTAGTATGTCGTCCAAAATTTGACAAAAACTTCATAGGTTAGTATGTCGTCCAAATTTTGACAAAAAGGTCATAGTTTACTATGTCGTCCACATTTTGATAAAAAGTCATAGGTTAGTATGTCGTCCAAATTTTGACAAATAAGTCATAGGTTAGTATGTTGTTCAAAATTTGATAAAAAGTCATAGGTTAGTATGTCGTCCAAAATTTGACAAAAACTTCATAGGTTAGTATGTCGTCCAAATTTTGACAAAAAGGTCATAGTTTACTATGTCGTCCAAATTTTGATAAAAAAGTCATAGGTTAGTATGTCGTTCAAAATTTGATAAAAAGTCATAGGTTAGTATGTCGTCCAAATTTTGACAAAAAAGTCATAGGTTAGTATGTCGTTCAAAATTTGACAAAAAGTCATAGGTTTGTATGTCGTCCAAATTTTGACAAAAAAAGTCATAGATTAGTATGTCGTCCAAATTTTGACAAAAAAGTCATAGGTTAGTATGTCGTCCAAAATTGCACCAAAAAGTCATAGGTTAGTATGTCGTCCAAAATTTGACAAAAACTTCATAGGTTAGTATGTCGTCCAAATTCTGACAAAAAGGTCATAGGTTAGTATGTCGTCCAAAATTTGATAAAAAGTCATAGGTTAGTATGTCGTCCAAAATTTGACAAAAACTTCATAGGTTAGTATGTCGTTCAAATTTTGACAAAAAAGTCATAGGTTAGTATGTTGTCCAAATTTTGACAAAAAAAGTCATAGTTTAGTATGTCGTCCAAATTTTGACAAAAAAGTCATAGTTTAGTATGTCGTCCAAAATTTGACAAAAAAGTCATAGGTTAGTATGTCGTCAAAAATTGCACCAAAACGTCATAGGTTACTATGCCGTCCAAAATTGCACCAAAAAGTCATAGGTTAGTATGTCGTCCAAAATTGCATCAAAAAATCATAGGTTTGCATGTTGACATTGTGACAACAAATGGCCTACTGGCTGATTGGTTCACGTGTTGTATTTGAAATACAAAGACTGTGAGTTCAAGTCCCATCTAGTTTTTTGAAATGTTACAAAAAAAGTTGTTGCTATTATGTCAACAAAAAGTCACTTAAATGTCATAGGTTTGTATTGTCGACAGGATTGACGTGGTTGGGCAGTGGCTGAAAGGGTAAGAAACTGGCCTTATAAGCCAAGGACTGTGGGTTCAAATCCCACTTGTGATCTAGCCTGGTGAAATATCAAAGAGTCACAGGTTAGTATATCGTCCCAAAAAGTCATAGGTTAGTATGTCATCCAAATTTTGACAAAAAGTCATAGGTTAGTATGTCGTCCAAATTTCGACAAAAAGTCATAGGTTAGTATGTCGTTCAAAATTTGATAAAAAGTCATAGGTTAGTATGTCGTCCAAATTTTGACAAAAAAGTCATAGGTTAGTATGTCGTCCAAATTTTGACAAAAAAGTCATAGGTTAGTATGTCGTCCAAAATTGCACCAAAAAGTCATAGGTTAGTATGTCGTTCAAAATTTGATAAAAAGTCATAGGTTAGTATGTCGTTCAAAATTTGACAAAAAGTCATAGGTTAGTATGTCGTTCAAAATTTGATAAAAAGTCATAGGTTAGTATGTCGTTCAAAATTTGACAAAAAGTCATAGGTTAGTATGTCGTCCAAATTTTGACAAAAAAGTCATAGGTTAGTATGTCGTCCAAATTTTGACAAAAAAGTCATAGGTTAGTATGTCGTCCAAAATTGCACCAAAAAATCATAGGTTAGTATGTCGTCCAAAATTGCACCAAAAAGTCATAGGTTAGTATGTCGTTCAAAATTTGATAAAAAGTCATAGGTTAGTATGTCGTCCAAAATTTGACAAAAACTTCATAGGTTAGTATGTCGTCCAAATTTTGACAAAAAGGTCATAGTTTACTATGTCGTCCAAATTTTGATAAAAAAGTCATAGGTTAGTATGTCGTTCAAAATTTGATAAAAAGTCATAGGTTAGTATGTCGTCCAAAATTTAACAAAAAGTCATAGGTTTGTATGTCGTCCAAATTTTGACAAAAAAAGTCATAGTTTAGTATGTCGTCCAAATTTTGACAAAAAAGTCATAGGTTAGTATGTCGTCCAAAATTGCACCAAAAAGTCATAGGTTAGTATGTCGTTCAAAATTTGATAAAAAGTCATAGGTTAGTATGTCGTCCAAAATTGCACCAAAAAGTCATAGGTTAGTATGTCGTTCAAAATTTGATAAAAAGTCATAGGTTAGTATGTCGTCCAAAATTTGATAAAAACTTCATAGGTTAGTATGTCGTCCAAATTTTGACAAAAAGGTCATAGTTTAGTATGTCGTCCAAATTTTGATAAAAAAGTCATAGGTTAGTATGTCGTCTAAAATTGCACCAAAAAGTCATAGGTTAGTATGTCGTTCAAAATTTGATAAAAAGTCATAAGTTAGTATGTCGTCCAAAATTTGACAAAAACTTCATAGGTTAGTATGTCGTCCAAATTTTGACAAAAAGGTCATAGTTTACTATGTCGTCCAAATTTTGATAAAAAAGTCATAGGTTAGTATGTCGTTCAAAATTTGATAAAAAGTCATAGGTTAGTATGTCGTCCAAATTTTGACAAAAAAGTCATAGGTTAGTATGTCGTTCAAAATTTGACAAAAAGTCATAGGTTTGTATGTCGTCCAAATTTTGACAAAAAAAGTCATAGTTTAGTATGTCGTCCAAATTTTGACAAAAAAGTCATAGGTTAGTATGTCATCCAAAATTGCACCAAAAAGTCATAGGTTAGTATGTCGTTCAAAATTTGATAAAAAGTCATAGGTTAGTATGTCGTCCAAAATTTGACAAAAACTTCATAGGTTAGTATGTCGTCCAAATTTCGACAAAAAGTCATAGGTTAGTATGTCGTTCAAAATTTGATAAAAAGTCATAGGTTAGTATGTCGTCCAAATTTTGACAAAAAAGTCATAGGTTAGTATGTCGTCCAAATTTTGACAAAAAGGTCATAGTTTACTATGTCGTCCAAATTTTGATAAAAAGTCATAGGTTAGTATGTCGTCCAAAATTTGACAAAAACTTCATAGGTTAGTATGTCGTCCAAAATTTTGACAAAAAAGTCATAGGTTAGTATGTCGTTCAAGATTTGACAAAAAGTCATAGGTTAGTATGTCGTCCAAATTTTGACAAAAAAAAGTCATGGGTATGTCGTCCAAAATTTGACAAAAACTTCATAGGTTAGTATGTCGTTCAAAATTTGACAAAAAGTCATAGGTTAGTATGTCGTCCAAATTTTTATAAAAAAGTCATAGTTTACTATGTCGACCAAATTTTGACAAAAAAGTCATAGGTTAGTATGTCGTCCAAAATTGGACAAAAAAAGTCATAGGTTAGTATGTCGTCCAAATTTTGACAAAAAAGTCATAGGTTAGTATGTCGTCCAAATTTGGATAAAAAAGTCATAGGTTAGTATGTCGTCCAAATTTTGACAAAAAAGTCATAGGTTAGTATGTCGTTCAAAATTGCACCAAAAAGTCATAGGTTAGTATGTCGTTCAAAATTTGATAAAAACTTCATAGGTTAGTATGTCGTCCAAATTTTGACAAAAACTTCATAGGTTAGTATGTCGTCCAAATTTCGACAAAAAGTCATAGGTTAGTATGTCGTTCAAAATTTGATAAAAAGTCATAGGTTAGTATGTCGTCCAAATTTTGACAAAAAAGTCATAGGTTAGTATGTCGTCCAAATTTTGACAAAAAGGTCATAGTTTACTATGTCGTCCAAATTTTGACAAAAAAGTCATAGGTTAGTATGTCGTCCAAATTTGGATAAAAAAGTCATAGGTTAGTATGTCGTCCAAATTTTGACAAAAAAGTCATAGGTTAGTATGTCGTTCAAAATTGCACCAAAAAGTCATAGGTTAGTATGTCGTTCAAAATTTGACAAAAAGTCATAGGTTAGTATGTCGTCCAAAATTTGACAAAAACTTCATAGGTTAGTATGTCGTCCAAATTTCGACAAAAAGTCATAGGTTAGTATGTCGTTCAAAATTTGATAAAAAGTCATAGGTTAGTATGTCGTCCAAATTTTGACAAAAAAGTCATAGGTTAGTATGTCGTCCAAATTTTGACAAAAAGGTCATAGTTTACTATGTCGTCCAAATTTTGATAAAAAGTCATAGGTTAGTATGTCGTCCAAAATTTGACAAAAACTTCATAGGTTAGTATGTCGTCCAAAATTTTGACAAAAAAGTCATAGGTTAGTATGTCGTTCAAGATTTGACAAAAAGTCATAGGTTAGTATGTCGTCCAAATTTTGACAAAAAAAAGTCATGGGTATGTCGTCCAAAATTTGACAAAAACTTCATAGGTTAGTATGTCGTTCAAAATTTGACAAAAAGTCATAGGTTAGTATGTCGTCCAAATTTTTATAAAAAAGTCATAGTTTACTATGTCGACCAAATTTTGACAAAAAAGTCATAGGTTAGTATGTCGTCCAAAATTGGACAAAAAAAGTCATAGGTTAGTATGTCGTCCAAATTTTGACAAAAAAGTCATAGGTTAGTATGTCGTCCAAATTTGGATAAAAAAGTCATAGGTTAGTATGTCGTCCAAATTTTGACAAAAAAGTCATAGGTTAGTATGTCGTTCAAAATTGCACCAAAAAGTCATAGGTTAGTATGTCGTTCAAAATTTGATAAAAACTTCATAGGTTAGTATGTCGTCCAAATTTTGACAAAAAGGTCATAGTTTACTATGTTGTCCAAATTTTGACAAAAAAGTCATAGGTTAGTATGTCGTCCAAATTTTGACAAAAAAGTCATAGGTTAGTATGTCGTCCAAAATTGCACCAAAAAGTCATAGGTTAGTATGTCGTTCAAAATTTGATAAAAAGTCATAGGTTAGTATGTCGTTCAAAATTTGACAAAAAGTCATAGGTTAGTATGTCGTCCAAATTTTGACAAAAAAGTCATAGGTTAGTATGTCGTCCAAATTTTGACAAAAAAGTCATAGGTTAGTATGTCGTCCAAAATTGCACCAAAAAATCATAGGTTAGTATGTCGTCCAAAATTGCACCAAAAAGTCATAGGTTAGTATGTCGTTCAAAATTTGATAAAAAGTCATAGGTTAGTATGTCGTCCAAAATTTGACAAAAACTTCATAGGTTAGTATGTCGTCCAAATTTTGACAAAAAGGTCATAGTTTACTATGTCGTCCAAATTTTGATAAAAAAGTCATAGGTTAGTATGTCGTTCAAAATTTGATAAAAAGTCATAGGTTAGTATGTCGTCCAAAATTTAACAAAAAGTCATAGGTTTGTATGTCGTCCAAATTTTGACAAAAAAAGTCATAGTTTAGTATGTCGTCCAAATTTTGACAAAAAAGTCATAGGTTAGTATGTCGTCCAAAATTGCACCAAAAAGTCATAGGTTAGTATGTCGTTCAAAATTTGATAAAAAGTCATAGGTTAGTATGTCGTCCAAAATTGCACCAAAAAGTCATAGGTTAGTATGTCGTTCAAAATTTGATAAAAAGTCATAGGTTAGTATGTCGTCCAAAATTTGATAAAAACTTCATAGGTTAGTATGTCGTCCAAATTTTGACAAAAAGGTCATAGTTTAGTATGTCGTCCAAATTTTGATAAAAAAGTCATAGGTTAGTATGTCGTCTAAAATTGCACCAAAAAGTCATAGGTTAGTATGTCGTTCAAAATTTGATAAAAAGTCATAAGTTAGTATGTCGTCCAAAATTTGACAAAAACTTCATAGGTTAGTATGTCGTCCAAATTTTGACAAAAAGGTCATAGTTTACTATGTCGTCCAAATTTTGATAAAAAAGTCATAGGTTAGTATGTCGTTCAAAATTTGATAAAAAGTCATAGGTTAGTATGTCGTCCAAATTTTGACAAAAAAGTCATAGGTTAGTATGTCGTTCAAAATTTGACAAAAAGTCATAGGTTTGTATGTCGTCCAAATTTTGACAAAAAAAGTCATAGTTTAGTATGTCGTCCAAATTTTGACAAAAAAGTCATAGGTTAGTATGTCATCCAAAATTGCACCAAAAAGTCATAGGTTAGTATGTCGTTCAAAATTTGATAAAAAGTCATAGGTTAGTATGTCGTCCAAAATTTGACAAAAACTTCATAGGTTAGTATGTCGTCCAAATTTCGACAAAAAGTCATAGGTTAGTATGTCGTTCAAAATTTGATAAAAAGTCATAGGTTAGTATGTCGTCCAAATTTTGACAAAAAAGTCATAGGTTAGTATGTCGTCCAAATTTTGACAAAAAGGTCATAGTTTACTATGTCGTCCAAATTTTGATAAAAAGTCATAGGTTAGTATGTCGTCCAAAATTTGACAAAAACTTCATAGGTTAGTATGTCGTCCAAAATTTTGACAAAAAAGTCATAGGTTAGTATGTCGTCCAAATTTTGACAAAAAAGTCATAGGTTAGTATGTCGTTCAAAATTTGATAAAAAGTCATAGGTTAGTATGTCCTCCAAATTTTGACAAAAAAGTCATAGGTTAGTATGTCGTTCAAAATTGCACCAAAAAGTCATAGGTTAGTATGTCGTTCAAAAACTGATAAAAACTTCATAGGTTAGTATGTCGTCCAAATTTTGACAAAAAGGTCATAGTTTACTATGTTGTCCAAATTTTGATAAAAAAAAAGTCATGGGTATGTCGTCCAAAATTTGACAAAAACTTCATAGGTTAGTATGTCGTTCAAAATTTGACAAAAAGTCATAGGTTAGTATGTCGTCCAAAATTGGACAAAAAAAGTCATAGGTTAGTATGTCGTCCAAATTTTGACAAAAAAGTCATAGGTTAGTATGTCGTCCAAATTTGGATAAAAAAGTCATAGGTTAGTATGTCGTCCAAATTTTGACAAAAAAGTCATAGGTTAGTATGTCGTTCAAAATTGCACCAAAAAGTCATAGGTTAGTATGTCGTTCAAAATTTGATAAAAACTTCATAGGTTAGTATGTCGTCCAAATTTTGACAAAAAGGTCATAGTTTACTATGTTGTCCAAATTTTGACAAAAAAGTCATAGGTTAGTATGTCGTCCAAATTTTGACAAAAAAGTCATAGGTTAGTATGTCGTCCAAAATTGCACCAAAAAGTCATAGGTTAGTATGTCGTTCAAAATTTGATAAAAAGTCATAGGTTAGTATGTCGTTCAAAATTTGACAAAAAGTCATAGGTTAGTATGTCGTCCAAATTTTGACAAAAAAGTCATAGGTTAGTATGTCGTCCAAATTTTGACAAAAAAGTCATAGGTTAGTATGTCGTCCAAAATTGCACCAAAAAATCATAGGTTAGTATGTCGTCCAAAATTGCACCAAAAAGTCATAGGTTAGTATGTCGTTCAAAATTTGATAAAAAGTCATAGGTTAGTATGTCGTCCAAAATTTGACAAAAACTTCATAGGTTAGTATGTCGTCCAAATTTTGACAAAAAGGTCATAGTTTACTATGTCGTCCAAATTTTGATAAAAAAGTCATAGGTTAGTATGTCGTTCAAAATTTGATAAAAAGTCATAGGTTAGTATGTCGTCCAAAATTTAACAAAAAGTCATAGGTTTGTATGTCGTCCAAATTTTGACAAAAAAAGTCATAGTTTAGTATGTCGTCCAAATTTTGACAAAAAAGTCATAGGTTAGTATGTCGTCCAAAATTGCACCAAAAAGTCATAGGTTAGTATGTCGTTCAAAATTTGATAAAAAGTCATAGGTTAGTATGTCGTCCAAAATTGCACCAAAAAGTCATAGGTTAGTATGTCGTTCAAAATTTGATAAAAAGTCATAGGTTAGTATGTCGTCCAAAATTTGATAAAAACTTCATAGGTTAGTATGTCGTCCAAATTTTGACAAAAAGGTCATAGTTTAGTATGTCGTCCAAATTTTGATAAAAAAGTCATAGGTTAGTATGTCGTCTAAAATTGCACCAAAAAGTCATAGGTTAGTATGTCGTTCAAAATTTGATAAAAAGTCATAAGTTAGTATGTCGTCCAAAATTTGACAAAAACTTCATAGGTTAGTATGTCGTCCAAATTTTGACAAAAAGGTCATAGTTTACTATGTCGTCCAAATTTTGATAAAAAAGTCATAGGTTAGTATGTCGTTCAAAATTTGATAAAAAGTCATAGGTTAGTATGTCGTCCAAATTTTGACAAAAAAGTCATAGGTTAGTATGTCGTTCAAAATTTGACAAAAAGTCATAGGTTTGTATGTCGTCCAAATTTTGACAAAAAAAGTCATAGTTTAGTATGTCGTCCAAATTTTGACAAAAAAGTCATAGGTTAGTATGTCATCCAAAATTGCACCAAAAAGTCATAGGTTAGTATGTCGTTCAAAATTTGATAAAAAGTCATAGGTTAGTATGTCGTCCAAAATTTGACAAAAACTTCATAGGTTAGTATGTCGTCCAAATTTCGACAAAAAGTCATAGGTTAGTATGTCGTTCAAAATTTGATAAAAAGTCATAGGTTAGTATGTCGTCCAAATTTTGACAAAAAAGTCATAGGTTAGTATGTCGTCCAAATTTTGACAAAAAGGTCATAGTTTACTATGTCGTCCAAATTTTGATAAAAAGTCATAGGTTAGTATGTCGTCCAAAATTTGACAAAAACTTCATAGGTTAGTATGTCGTCCAAAATTTTGACAAAAAAGTCATAGGTTAGTATGTCGTCCAAATTTTGACAAAAAAGTCATAGGTTAGTATGTCGTTCAAAATTTGATAAAAAGTCATAGGTTAGTATGTCCTCCAAATTTTGACAAAAAAGTCATAGGTTAGTATGTCGTTCAAAATTGCACCAAAAAGTCATAGGTTAGTATGTCGTTCAAAAACTGATAAAAACTTCATAGGTTAGTATGTCGTCCAAATTTTGACAAAAAGGTCATAGTTTACTATGTTGTCCAAATTTTGATAAAAAAAAAGTCATGGGTATGTCGTCCAAAATTTGACAAAAACTTCATAGGTTAGTATGTCGTTCAAAATTTGACAAAAAGTCATAGGTTAGTATGTCGTCCAAAATTGGACAAAAAAAGTCATAGGTTAGTATGTCGTCCAAATTTTGACAAAAAAGTCATAGGTTAGTATGTCGTCCAAATTTGGATAAAAAAGTCATAGGTTAGTATGTCGTCCAAATTTTGACAAAAAAGTCATAGGTTAGTATGTCGTTCAAAATTGCACCAAAAAGTCATAGGTTAGTATGTCGTTCAAAATTTGATAAAAACTTCATAGGTTAGTATGTCGTCCAAATTTTGACAAAAAGGTCATAGTTTACTATGTTGTCCAAATTTTGATAAAAAAGTCATAGGTTAGTATGTCGTCCAAATTTTGACAAAAAAGTCATAGGTTAGTATGTCTTCCAAATTTTGACAAAAAAAGTCATAGTTTAGTATGTCGTCCAAATTTTGACAAAAAAGTCATAGGTTAGTATGTCGTCCAAATTTTGACAAAAAAGTCATAGGTTAGTGTGTCGTTCAAAATTTGATAAAAAGTCATAGGTTAGTATGTCGTCCAAATTTCGACAAAAAAGTCATAGGTTAGTATGTCGTCCAAAATTTGACAAGAACCTCATAGGTTAGTATGTCATCCAAATTTTGACAAAAAAGTCATAGGTTAGTATGTTGTCCAAATTTTGACAAAAAAGTCATAGGTTAGTATGTCGTTCAAAATTTGACAAAAAGTCATAGGTTAGTATGTCGTTCAAAATTTGATAAAAAGTCATAGGTTAGTATATCGTCCAAATTTTGACAAAAAAGTCATAGGTTAGTATATCGTTCAAAATTGCACCAAAAAGTCATAGGTTAGTATGTCGTTCAAAATTTGATAAAAACTTCATAGGTTAGTATGTTGTCCAAATTTTGACAAAAAGGTCATAGTTTACTATGTTGTCCAAATTTTGATAAAAAAAAGTCATGGGTATGTCGTCCAAAATTTGACAAAAACTTCATAGGTTAGTATGTCGTTCAAAATTTGACAAAAAGTCATAGGTTAGTATGTCGTCCAAATTTTTATAAAAAAGTCATAGGTTAGTATGTCGTCCAAATTTTGACAAAAAAGTCATAGGTTAGTATGTCTTCCAAATTTTGACAAAAAAAGTCATAGTTTAGTATGTCGTCCAAATTTTGACAAAAAAGTCATAGGTTAGTATGTCGTCCAAATTTTGACAAAAAAGTCATAGGTTAGTGTGTCGTTCAAAATTTGATAAAAAGTCATAGGTTAGTATGTCGTCCAAATTTTGACAAAAAAGTCATAGGTTAGTATGTCGTCCAAAATTTGACCAGAACCTCATAGGTTAGTATGTCATCCAAATTTTGACAAAAAAGTCATAGGTTAGTATGTTGTCCAAATTTTGACAAAAAAGTCATAGGTTAGTATGTCGTTCAAAATTTGACAAAAAGTCATAGGTTAGTATGTCGTCCAAATTTTGACAAAAAAAGTCATAGTTTAGTATGTCGTCCAAATTTTGACAAAAAAGTCATAGGTTAGTATGTCGTCCAAATTTTGACAAAAAAAGTCATAGTTTAGTATGTCGTCCAAATTTTGACAAAAAAGTCATAGGTTAGTATGTCGTCCAAAATTGCACCAAAAAGTCATAGGTTAGTATGTCGTCCAAATTTTGACAAAAAAGTCATAGGTTAGTATGTCGTCCAAATTTTGACAAAAAAGTCATAGGTTAGTGTGTCGTTCAAAATTTGATAAAAAGTCATAGGTTAGTATGTCGTCCAAATTTCGACAAAAAAGTCATAGGTTAGTATGTCGTCCAAAATTTGACAAGAACCTCATAGGTTAGTATGTCATCCAAATTTTGACAAAAAAGTCATAGGTTAGTATGTTGTCCAAATTTTGACAAAAAAGTCATAGGTTAGTATGTCGTTCAAAATTTGACAAAAAGTCATAGGTTAGTATGTCGTTCAAAATTTGATAAAAAGTCATAGGTTAGTATATCGTCCAAAATTTGACAAAAACTTCATAGGTTAGTATGTCGTCCAAATTTTGACAAAAAGGTCATAGTTTACTATGTCGTCCAAATTTTGATAAAAAAGTCATAGGTTAGTATGTCGTTCAAAATTTGATAAAAAGTCATAGGTTAGTATGTCGTTCAAAATTTGATAAAAAGTCATAGGTTAGTATGTCGTCCAAATTTCGACAAAAAAGTCATAGGTTAGTATGTCGTCCAAAATTTGACAAGAACGTCATAGGTTAGTATGTCATCCAAATTTTGACAAAAAAGTCATAGGTTAGTATGTTGTCCAAATTTTGACAAAAAAGTCATAGGTTAGTATGTCGTTCAAAATTTGATAAAAAGTCATAGGTTAGTATGTCGTCCAAAATTGCACCAAAAAGTCATAGGTTAGTATGTCGTTCAAAATTTGATAAAAAGTCATAGGTTAGTATGTCGTCCAAAATTTGACAAAAACTTCATAGGTTAGTATGTCGTCCAAATTTTGACAAAAAGGTCATAGTTTACTATGTCGTCCAAATTTTGATAAAAAAGTCATAGGTTAGTATGTCGTTCAAAATTTGATAAAAAGTCATAGGTTAGTATGTCGTCCAAATTTTGACAATAAAGTCATAGGTTAGTATGTCCTCCAAATTTTGACAAAAAAGTCATAGGTTAGTATGTCGTTCAAAATTTGACAAAAAGTCATAGGTTTGTATGTCGTCCAAATTTTGACAGAAAAAGTCATAGTTTAGTATGTCGTCCAAATTTTGACAAAAAAGTCATAGGTTAGTATGTCGTCTAAAATTGCACCAAAAAGTCATAGGTTAGTATGTTGTCCAAAATTGCACCAAAAAGTCATAGGTTAGTATGTCGTCCAAAATTGCACCAAAAAGTCATAGGTTAGTATGTCATCCAAATTTTGACAAAAAAGTCATAGGTTAGTATGTCATCCAAATTTTGACAAAAAAGTCATAGGTTAGTATGTCGTCCAAAATTGCACCAAAAACTCATACTTTAGTATGTTGTCCAAAATTTGACAAAAAAGTCATAGGTTAGTGTGTCATCTAAATTTTGACAAAAAAGTCATAGGTTAGTATGTCGTCCAAAATTTGACAAAAGCGTCATAGGTTAGTATGTCGTCCAAAATTTGACAAAAGCGTCACAGGTTAGTATGTTGTCCAAAATTGCACCAAAAAGTCATAGGTTAGTATGTCGTCCAAATTTGGATAAAAAAGTCATAGGTTAGTATGTCATCCAAAATTAGACAAAAAAGTCATAGGTTAGTATGTCGTCCAAAATTGCACCAAAAAGTCATAGGTTAGTATGTCGTCCAAAATTGCACCAAAAAGTCATAGGTTAGTATGTCATCCAAAATTGCACCAAAAAGTCATAGGTTAGTATGTCGCCCAAAATTTGACAAAAAAGTCATAGGTTAGTATCTCGTCCAAAATTGCACCAAAAAGTCATAGGTTAGTATGTCGTCCAAAATTTGACAGCCAGTTTCACTGACATGTTTTGTTTTCTTAAATTTCATTCGTACAAACTGATGGTTTGATTCAACTCCACATTAGACCCAGGAATTCTAGAAGAAGCTGGAACACTGAAACGGAAAACAACAGTGAGGGAAAACATGGAAAAAATCCAGGCAGGTATACATGTTTTTAGACTAACAAGGAGACAGTTTTTGAGTGTTTGCTCTGCCAGCTCAAATAATGGAATAGTTTTGAAGTCATGGATGGTTGGAAGACTTGGAATGGCCGGTGACATACGAAACACTAGCCAGATAAATCAGAAACTGCCCAACACCTACAGTCTAAAAGAGGACATACAGTACCACTACCTACAAGAGCAGAGTTGAACACATTTAATTCACTAAATTGATTTTCCCTGAAGAGCTTGTACACTCGGCCAAGGACAGAAGTCCAGTTAAAGTTCTCAAAATGGTGAACAAAACTGAGTTTGCCAGAAAAGGTAGTGTCCATGCAAAAACCGATACAACTCTACTGTATTTCAGCAATCTTCTTGTATTTTTCAGATAGAATTGATTCACTGATTTAATAGTGACAATAATGGAGAGCAGACATGTGAAAGAAGTGTGTTTCAGATGTTAAATTATGGAGGCATAGACAAAAATATTCCTCTGTTTACTTAAGAAGATGAAAAAAGAAGAGTTGCCATAAGTGCTGCTACCATTATAAACCCTGACGTCGTACATGGAAACAAGGTTATCGTAATACCCACACACACACACACACACACACACAATAACCACAATACAAGCAATAACCGTCCACAGAGAGACGTGATTCAGTAAAGTGCCACTCAGCAGAGTGAGGGACATGACTCTCAGGCGTGACAGCATCAAGACAAACAGTGAGTGATGTTTAAATGTCAATGAGGCGTCACATCAGACCTGCGTGATGAGGTTTGTGAAGTCGCCGTCGATAAGAGCGGAGCCGGGAGACTCGCGACTCTTTCACCGTCACAGGACAGTGACACAAAGTGAAGCCAGCACTTTTGGCAGAGCTCGTCGAGTTCTGCCCCGAATTCATACATTCTTTATGAATGTGTTATTGAAAACTCTCATTATGTTCATCAAAGACATATTGGGACTAACGTTTCTTTGCCCCAATATTGTGTACAGTACAAGAGGCATTATTTAAGACGGCACTTCATCGGATTACATCCACACACAGCAATGAGTTGTTTTTATTAGCTCGCTGCTGTTGTTTAGAGCATAAATGGGTTAGGTGTTTGCAATTGTGCGGCAATGTGATGTGGATCATCTTGATAGGCCTGTTGAGTAGTGTTATTGCAGTCTGCGGTCCCTGGGAACACTCGGGGAAATGATGCTGCCCTCCCCGTCAGCACTGCAGCGCCGCTCTGCCTCTGGATCTGTGGGTAATTACTGAGACTCTGCTGACTCAGGACACGATGCACAAAGACCAAACATGCGCACAAACAGCTCACACATGAACACGGATATGTTTTAGATTTGACATACATGTACACCACCACCAGGACAGATTGTATCTCCCTGGCACAGACTGCAGGTGAGATTATTACCGCTACTAATATTTAATGAATCTTCCTCCAGTGCTTGGTCTAATCTGACCAACTTTGTAACTCCTGAACCATAAACAGTAGTTTTCATCATATTTCCTCAAGACCTCATGATCTTCTTCCCACTAAGAATCTAAATAAACACTTTCTAACCTAATCTGACTGATTTTACAACTTTGCAGAAGCATAAATATTGTGTTTTTCATCGTATTTCCTCAAGACTTTATCATATCTTCCAAAATTAAGCATCTGAACAAGAAAACGATTCATTCTCCTTCAAACGATTATTGAATCTTGCTTGAGTTCTTGGTCTAATCTGACCAAATGTTCAACTTTCCTAAACCATAAATAATTAGATTTGTACTCCCACAAACATTTCTTTTAACCTTACTCCAGAGTTTGACCTAATCTGACCAATTTTATAACTTTCCAGGAGTATGAATACTGTGTTTCCTCATCACATTTTGTCAAGATCTCATAATTCTTTCCACTCAAAGCACCTGAACAAGTCTGAGATTAATTCGCCTACAAACATTTATTGAATCTTCCTCAAGTTCTGGGTCTAATCTGATCAAATTTTCAACTTTCCTAAACCATAAATAGTGTTTTTCATCGTAAGAATCAAAATAAAGGTGAGATTTGCCCTCCCACAAACACTTTTAACTTAACCAGACCAATTTTACAACTTTCTAAAAGCATATGTATGTGTTATTCATCATATTACCTGAAGACTTTATATCTTCCACACTAAGCATCTGAACAAAGGTGAGATTTATAGTCTACAAACATTTTTTTAAAACCTTATCACAGTCTAATGTCCAGTTGCATAAATACTGTGTTTTTTCCATCATATTTTATCAAGACTTCATGATTTTCTCCACTCAAACATCTGAACAAACATTTGTTGAATCTTCCTCGAGTTCTTGGTCTTTAATACGACCAACTTTTCAACTCTCCTGAACCATAAACAGTGTTTTTCATCGTATTCCCCTCAAGACCTCATGATGTCCTTTCTACTAAGAATCGAAATAAAGGTGATTTTTGTCCTCCCTAAAACTTTTTAACCAACCTCTAGTTTCTGTCTAATCCGACTGATTTTGCAACTTTCCAGAAGCATAAATATTGCATTCTTTCATTTTATTGCCTCATATCATCCACACAGAGCATCTAAACAAATGTGAAACATTCATTTATTTATTTATTTATCTGTCCCCGAATGTTCAGTCTACGCTGGCCGATTTTTTATGACTTTTCCCCCCACAGCAATATTCATAAATACTGTGTGTTTTTTTCATCTTATTGCCTCACACTAAACATCTGAACTAATAAAATTGGGTAAGACGATACTAAGTTCTGCTGTCGGCGATGTCATCTTTTGGCAAACGTCCTGTCTGTTGTTGACATTAGCGTTTCCCTCCCTTCTACCTACATCACCCCATGGAGTTGTTAGGAGTTGTTTATTCACCTCACAAGCGGAGATCATCGTCCAAGTGTTGTGAGATACAGTAAAAGTGTCATCTGTGCTGAGGCTGAGGGACAAATATCACCCAGAAAACACCCAGTGATCACAGACTTTAGCTCCAGATTGTTTTACCGACAGTAGATTTAGTCGATCCACTGTCGACTGCTTCATCCTCCGTGAGGTCTGCGGGTCACAGCAGACAGGATACAAGTCGCCAGTCCGTCACAGGGACAACATACAGAGACGAACATCACATCTACCAATTTAGAGTTTCCAATTTAACTCTGTATGATTTTGGACTATCGGCGAACCCGGACGAAGCCCACACACGCGGGGAGAACATCTGCCTTTTAGCTGTTTCTCTAAAAGCTTCAAGCCCCTTTTCCACCTATGGTCCCGCCTATGGTCCCGCCTTGTCTCGCCTCGGCACAGCACGGTATAGGTTGGTAGTACCGAGTCATCTCTGCACGGCTGCATGAAACTGCCGTGACTTTGTTTTACGCACAAATGAGTGAGTAGTGACTTGTTTACAGTGCAACTGAATCATTAGAATCAGATCATTAAAACTATTTGTTCAGTACTTCCTCCATGACCGGAGCAGAGACTCCGCTCGCAATCACGATCAGCAGTGCTGTCGCTGAATACACAAGACGAGATTTTAGATGGTAAATGTTGGAGATTAACCCACGTTTTTTAGGATTGTTAAGTCTTTTTAACTGATCTAATAGTTCACCATTGTTCGGCTTGATTCTTGTGACCGCACTCTGACCAATCAGTGGCCGGCACTCTGACGACATGGACTTGGAACCTCACCAGAGCAGGTACTAAAAAAAGTACCAGGTGGAAACACAACTTAACGATGCCGTGCCGTGCCGAGGCGAGCCGGAGGAAACATGCCAGTAGTTTTGACGCTAATATGTTACTATACCCCTGTTTTTCACCCCCATTATTAATCTATGTACACTAATGAAATAACATCAACTACACTAAACTTGCTAAATAGCTTCATAGCTCAAAATACCATTAGACCTTGTTCCTGCTCATGTTTACCTGTGATTTTCTTTTTTTAATCATTTTTGATGTGAAATAACGGACACACCCACGGGACCTGATGATGTTTCCGTGAGAGGAAGCCCCTCCCCTCTCTGAGATGAGACGATTCCCAGGTTTATTAGCTTCTGGAAATTGGCTTCATTGGAAGGCAGAAATCATTTGAATACATACCCGGGTGTCCTAATGTTCATTTCACCGCTGTCACTTAGAAGTGGGGGAGGGAGGAGGGACAGACCGAGCGTATTGTGCCACTGACAGGATTGGCTTTGTGCGTGATGAATGGGGCTGTCACAGACGCTGACAGCTTTGTGTTCAATACATGTGGACGTACAATACGCTCTGCATCCCGTGACAAGCTGGGAGGCTTTTTGTCCTGATAATCTCCATATCGTTTTATCTCTGGCTGCTTACGGCGGATGTGGTCACTGAGGGGTGAGCTGTGGCCGCTGCACGCGCACACGTCCATCCAGGGAGGCACAAAAATGGGACAGTTGTTGTTGTTTTTTTTGTTGTGTTTTTTCTTTAAAGTCACTGCGTATAGTTGGAAAATGCAGATTGTTCCTTCCTGTTTCCCGCCCTGTTCACAGAAGACCTGGAACACCTGACCACAAGCACCTGGATACAGACTAACACACACACACACAATGATAAATACATTGGAAATATGTCCTGAGATCTAAAGAGTACTTGGAGCAAAACTGAATACATTTATACTAATTTACTTGTGATTTTTAGGATTGTTTTTTAATTTATTTATTTACTATAATTGAAAGGAAAATAATCAATAAATGGAACTTGAAATGTACTTTTTTTGTTGTGAAATGTGAAATTTAGTTTAACAGTTTACTGTTAAACGAAACAAGATTACATTAAAAAAACATTAAAAAAAGATTACTCTGAAAAACAGAAAAAAATACTCAGAAAAACTGGAAAAAAAGCATTAAACAGAAAAACGGGGGAAAAAAATTATTAAAAAAAAACAAGCCAAAAAATATATTTTTTTCTTTCTTCAAATGAATGCAATGCGCTTCCGTACAATATGTCATTAAGGCTCTAAAACGAACATTAAAATGTCTCAGATATTAATCTACACCCAATCCCATTAATAAAAACGGGGGAAAATCCCTCAAATCAACTCCAAAATCCCAAAATATTACTGTCCTGCCAGGATCAGTTTCTTTTTCTACAGTGCACCAAATATGGAGCTCTAATATTCAACGGCCATTCAGCATCACTAAAACGTGCAGCTCTGTTTTCTTAAGTCAGTTAAAAGTTGAACAAAATCAGTTAAGGTAATAAGAGTTTAAATAACACAAAACACGTCGGAGGTGAAATATCGAGTTTTTCCCCAATCTTGTTTCAAGTATTTACTGGATAAACTTGCACGTCCACACCTGCATGCAACAAACAACAAGTTAAAAGAGAATTTGTTTGTTGTCCTTAGTGTGTGTGCATGAATAGAAATGGGGGAAATTTATCAAAATGGCTCCAGTGCAGGAAATAAAATCATGGAGGAAACGTAGAGTGGAGACTGAGTGAGTGTTTAACTTACCGTTAAAAAACTCACAGCAGAGCCGTTTGTCACACAAATCTGGAAAGTTGACAACGATTAAAACATGGATTGCCGTCGTGTTACGAACAATAGAGAAAACAGCTAACACCTTATTATTGACACTGGACCAAATCCTCGCATGTGAAAAACACCGACTTTGACTGATTTGGCAAAAAAAATGAAAACACAAAGACAAAAGAGTTTCTCCCTCCACGGATTCATTGTTCATGGCTGCGATGGAGTGTGAACCTTTTCTTAATATTTATGAACTTGTGTGACAGAGTAAGTTATGGACACAGATCAGGGCCAAGACCTCGCTCAGTGTTTTCACTCCCTCCATATTTATGCTCCCGACATTTCTGTTCTCTCCGTTTTCCTCTCCGTTTGAAAAGTAGGAGAGTGTTTCAGGGTAAAAGTAGGAAAAATGAATTAAATACAGTAATACTGTTTGTGTAGCTACTTGCTTTATTTGAAGGATTAACACCAACATCAAAACTCTATATAACACTGATATATAAACATTTTTTATGTTGGAAACTGTGTAGGAATAATCCCCATTTTATGTATCAAAGGATTTGCAAAATTTGATAAATGAACTAAATTTAACAGTGTATTTACTTAGGTTGTTTGTTTTATAGTAATGTGATGGGACTTTTTTATAAGAAATAATTCAGATATTTTAGTGGCGATTCAGCGTCTGGAGGAAAAGGATTCCCCCCAAAAGTTTTCTGACATTAGCAAGACCTCTAACAAAAGACCTCTAACAAAAGACAGGTCCCACCATCTGGCTAATGCTCTTACTTTTGAACTTCCTGCCCATTATCATGGTTCGAATACTTTCAGAGGCGGAAAAAAACGTTTTCCAAGAGCAGAAACCTCCATTCAAATCCTGTGTGAAAAATAGAAGGCAATAATAATGATTTAACAGCTGGCGAAAAACATGCAAACATGTTCCAGTGAAGTGCTGAGGGCTTCACTTTAACAGCTTATATTTCACCTGTGTGGACGCTCCGTCATTCCAGCGCAATTAAGGCCAAAGTAGCAGCGCGCGTTAAAACACTAATAATTCTTGGTGTTTGTTTTGTCCTGCTGCGGAGAGAGAGAGAGAGGGAGAGGGAGAGGGAGGGAGGGAGGGAGAGAGAATTTACATTTTAGCATTAAATCTTAATCACAGGGAGGTTTAATATGATTATGTTGTAACTTTCTGGCAGTTGACCCATAAGTGTGTGTGTGGGAGAGTAAAAACTGCTCTCATATACATATACTGTACATACTGCACTGAACATATACACTAATGTGTTGTGTTCAAAAGTGTAAGAAAATTCAAAAAATACTCACCAAATTTTAAATTTTCACTTTCATTTCCCACTTCAAATATTTAGTATCAAAATATTCAAATAACATATATTCCAGGTCCATGGTTCTCAAACTGGGGGGCATGTACCACTGGTGGAGCTTCCTCTGTATAAACCAGTGTTTGTGACAGAAGTGGAGTGGACGGATTTTGACCTGACTGCGTAGAAAATTAGACAAAAGACAAAATAATAATAATAATAATAATAATAATAATAATAATAATAACAAATAAAACAGTAATAATTAAAGTCACCTTATCTCTCGCTAAATCTTAATCTAGCGCGTGAAGTGTATGTGAGGAAGAGGTGGATGAGAGAGTAAAATTATCTTATTGGGACTAAATCTGCCTCCTTAAATCAGACTGAAAATTTGATGCAGAAAATTCAGTTTCCTTCTATAAGGAAGCAGATGATGCGGTTATGAATAAAACCGTTAAATGGACACTTTTGAACGTCTAATAAAGTATTTATCAAATCCCACGACACTTAAATCTATTTATTATTTATGCAAAAACCCCAGAGTGCAAGTATCTGAATATGAAAACAAACTGTTCCTGTGAGACTTTCATATCCAACTGTTGTTTAAACTGTGAAAAAAAAAAATGTGGGTGTGTCATTTGTTTTTCCTGAACACCTTTTCCCGTCACTAAATAAAGTTTAAACAGATTTACTGACTGAGATCCAGATTGTATGTAGTGTGAACGGCTAAAAAACACATGAGAGACGAGTTTTCCAAAGCTGATTCA